>NW_026992573.1:0-51211 GCF_028769735.1 Zonotrichia leucophrys gambelii
TCTGGAGCTCGTTCACAGAGAAAGGGGACTCGTGCACCAACGTCCCTCCCGCTGCAGCTGCTCTGGAGCTGGCCCTGAGTGCCCAGAGGCCCAAGGCACAGGAGCAGCCCCGAGTGGGAGCCCTGCCGTGAGCCCAGGGCCAGAGCCAGCCTTGGATCCCGACTGGGCAGGGCCTGCACTGGGTCCTGACAGGGCCTGACTCTGTGCCCTGGGGCTGGGGGAGCTGTCACGGGGCAGGGAGGGCCAGGGCTGGCAGTGGCTGCTCAGGGATGGCTTTGTCCCCTGTCCCTCCAAGCAGCCACTGCCCAAGCAGCTGCACCGACCCCGGGCTCTCCTCCCGGCCTGCTGGGCTTTGTTGGGTGGCACAGCCTGTGCCAAGGGGCGGCAAGGTGCCTGCAGGCCCCAGCTCTGGGGGAAACGGAGAACGTCCTGCCCGCATCCACCGTGCTGCCAGCTCAGCAGTGCAGCACAGCATGGGCTGACGCTCCCCATTGCTCCCACAGAAGTCCTTGGCAAGTCTGACACTGACGGCCAGAATCCACGGAAAACACCAAGAATTATCTGCCCCCAGGACGTGCACAGGTCCTGCATGATAGGCACGGTAGTGACACTGTGCCAATTTCCGTGGTACTGTGCTATGCTGGGTTCCGGTTGTGGAAGGGAAAGAAACGGTAAGTGTTGGCCCATCTCTACCCTCCAGCTTCTTTAAAGGCTGCACATAGTCAGGGAACATTCAGGGAACAGAGAGGCTGCAGTGTAGGTGTGGCCAGTCCATGGTTGTCCAAAGAACTCTCCTGAGGGTTCTGCTGCTGCCCAGAGCTTTCATTGGCCTCTTAATTGCTGGGCCTTGTCCTGGGGGGCCCGCTGGGGCTGCAGCCAGTGCTGGCTCCCACTGAGGCTGCCTGGCCAAGAGCAGCCCCAGGGGCACAGGGCAGAGGCAAAGCATGGTGGGGAGGAGAAAGAGCAGGGACAAGATTGCCCTTGAAAGGCAGAGGCGCTCTGGGGCCCACTCCTGGCCACGGAGCTGGCCAAGAGCTGTGTCCTGCTCGCCGGGGCCTTGAGGAGCAGCTGTGCAGCTGGGCCAAGCTGTGCCAGCAGCTCCAGCCGTGCTGGGAAACCTTGCCAGCTCTGGGCCCTGCTGTGCAGGAGGCTCCCTGTGTGCCACTGGCACCTGGGCCCTCAGCCACCTCCTCTCTCCACAGTCGCGCTGCCGCCGCTCCAGCATCCCGGCCGAGAAGGCGTGCCTCTCCCTCTCCCCCAGAGAGCCCAGAGTCCGTCGCCTTTGACAGCTCTCACCCGAGGCCTCGGCAGCAGGAGTTACCCAAGGAAGCAGAGCACCAGCCCTCTGTGCCTCCCCCACGGCCCCCCAGCCCGGCCTTGAAGCGGAAGCCTCCCGAGATCCCCCCACCTCCACCCCTCCCGAGCCCGCCGCCCTGGTCCAACTAGGACTGCAACTGGGCTAGCCACGCAGGGCTTGGGCCACCAACAGCTTGGGCACCTGCCCTCCTCTACAATTAGCCCGTGTTACCTACGGGCAACAGCCAGAGTCCGTTTTCATACTCTTGGACCTTCAACAGGAAGGGCTGAAGATTCTTCCCATGCCCTTTCTCATCCTTTACCTCTTTGATTTTCATACAGTTGGGAGCTCGTTGCATCTCTTAAAGACTTTATTAGCACTGCATGTTTTGCCTTACCTGTCAAGGGAAAAAAAATAAAAAAATTCTTCAGTTTTGATTTCATTTTTAGTGTGATTTGGCCGCTCACATTTTGAGCAAATAATTTTCCACGGTACTTCTTCCCTTTTTCCTTACTATCCATAAAAAGTTCATCTGGACATAAAAATCACCAGCTTTACTGAGATTTCCCTCAAAGCCCAGAGGGGAATCTAGCACCAAATATTCTTCCTCTGTACTGCACAACAAGAAATATTCCGAAGAATATTCACTGGCAGCTGAGGCTCGTGGAACTCCCAGAATACTGAGCCTGCAGAGGAGGCAGACAGCCCTGGCAGTGGCTGAGGGGACTTCTCCTCACAGACTCCTCTGAAAGTGTGTCACTCCAGGAGGAGCAAGCCTTTAAACCTGTGCCTTACCTTCCTCCTGTGCTAAAATGTAAGGTTCCTCCTGAGCTACAAACAATTCTCCATTCCTCAACAAAGCTACTCATGTTCGTGACTTATCTTAAAGAGCAAAAGCAAATGTGGTCAGAAATTTCTCATCAAAGCCTGTTTGCAGAGAAACGCCACCATATGTGAGAAAATAGTTCTTAGCATCAGCTCAGTCAAACGAAAGCCAACCCTGAACTGAGCAGCGCTTTAAATTAACTTGAATTCTCTTTCCTCACCTATCAGCTGGGTTGGTTTGCTCCTTTTTTGTCCTAGAGACAACATTAGAACAATTTGCTCTTGGCAGGACTCCTTGCATGGCTCTGGCCGTAAATGTGTTGGGCTGCAGCACAGGGCCAGGGCGGAGCTCAGCAGCCTCATCAGAGCCCAGGGCCGCGGCCCTTCCTTGACGGGGCCCGAGCCTGGCCCGGCCCGGCCTGGCCCCAGGGGATGGGCCCTGCCCGCACGCTGTGCCTGCAGCCAGACCCAAGGCTTAGCAAGAGGCTTTCTCCCAGCTTTGCAAAACCTCAGCCGAGTGACCCTTTGCTGTGCTGAGAAGAGTAAAAACCCCCTCAAATGTGACCCCGCTGCACACCTCATGAGGGATGCCTGCACACCTTAGGAGAGGCCATCAATACTCCTTTGTGAATCATGAGGGATCCCTGCACCCCTCGGTATGGACTCGAAAATATCTATGTGTGCCTCACGAGGGATCCCTTCACTGCTCAGCAGGGACCCCAAAATATCACTGTGTGCCTCATGAGGGACCCCTTCACCTCTGAGCACAGATCCCAAAATATCACATTGTGCCTCATGAGGTTCAGGCCCAGATCATCCCCCAGAAGGCAATGTGCCCTCAGCCCAGGGATGCTCAGCATGGACTCCCCCAGCCCTCGGGACCCCACCGCTGGTCACAGCAGCCCCTGCCTGGCTCCTGCCTGCCCACACCGTGGGCATCCACGGCTGCTCCTGGCCATGGATCTCAGCCTGTGCTTCCGCTGGGTGGGCTTTGCTGCTGCTACCACCTGGACAGAGCTGTGACAACTCCATTTCTTTATTAAAACATCAAATGTGGGCCAAGCCCTGCCCTGGCAGACAGGGGCTGGCCAGCTTCAGTGCTGGCCGGGGAATAGGACCAGGGGGCTCAAAGGCAGAGGGTCTTGTTTGGAAGGGGTGGGTTTTGGGAAGTGTTCATGATGGTGCTGGAGCCATGGCAGGGCAGATAGGGGCAGATATGGAGAACTGGGATAAGAGGTCGGAAGAACTTTGACTGAGTTGGTAGGCTCTTCTTCTGACAATGAACAGGAGCACCTGTAGAGAGAGGAGGTGGCTGAGGCCCCAGGTGCCAGTGGCACACAGGGAGCCTCCTGCACAGCAGGGCCTAGAGCTGGCAAGGCTCCCCAGCACGGCTGGAGCTGCTGGCACAGCTTGGCCCAGCTGCACAGCTGCTCCTCAAGGCCCCGGCGAGCAGGGCACGGCTCTGGGCAGGCTCCCTGAAAGGCGCCTCTGCCTTTCAAGGGCAATCTCGTCCCTGCTCTTTCTCCTCCTCACTGTGCTTTTCTCTGCCATGTGCCCCTGGGGCTGCTCTTGGCCAGGCAGCCTCAGTGGGAGCCAGCACTGGCTGCAGCCCCAGCGGGCCCCCCAGGACAAGGCCCAGCAATGAGGAGGGCAATGAAAGCTCTGGGCAGCACTAGAACCCTCAGGAGAGTTCTTTGGACAACCATGGACTGGCCACAACTCCACTGCAACTACACTGGGAATGTTCCCTACTTATGAGCAGCCTTTAAAGGAAGCTGTTTGAGGTAGAGAAATCACAAAACACTCACGATTTTCTCTTCCAGCAATACCAGATTGCTGCACAGCAAATCAACAGGATAAGTGCTGCACCAGACACAATGGCCATCAACTTCACCAAACAAGGTTTTTCCCAGCAGAAAACTCTTCTCCAGGTGTTGTCAGCACATGTTGAGGTGCTGGCTGCATCTGTGGGAGCAATGGGGAGCGTCAGCCCATGCTGTGCTGCACTGCTGAGCTGGCAGCACGGTGGATGCGGCCAGGACGTCGTCACTCCCCATTACCCCCTGAGCTGGGGCCTGCAGGCACCTTGCTGCCCCTTGGCACAGGAGTGCTCAGTACCCAAACCCCTGAGCCTGCATGCCATAATTCCTCTGTGCTGTGCCCTTCTGCTCCAGACAATACTTGTCAAAGGCATGGAAAAGGACAGGGAAAATGCCCAGGGTTTTGGAGCTGCTCCAGGGCCCTCCCTCCTGCAAACAGCTGCCTCTCTGCATCTCCCCAGAGACTGGGAAATTGCACGGGATCACAGGCCCATGGTGCAGTTTGGGCTGCCTGTGAGCTGATGCCCAATGCCTTCCTGCAGAGCCTGGGGAGAAGCTGCAGCCAGGCCAGGCTGGCATACAGCCCTGCAGTGCGTGGAAGCAGCAGCAGGGCAGCGAGGCTGCCATGGATCTCTTCCCACTGTGCCGGGCACGGCGTGTCCAGATATGCAGCTAAAGCCCCCGGCTGCTGAGCCCCAGGAAGGGCTGAGGGAAATGCACCCACCACGCTGGCTGTCCCCATCACTCCGTTTTTGTTCTGGATGTTGGGATTCCTTCAGGGACTCACTTGCTCCTCCAGGTTTGCTCTTCCTTCTCAGGGGACCTTAAGAGAAATATTTCCATTTCCCATGAATGGATGCCACAAAAGCAGGGCTCAGACCGTGGGGTCAGCAGGGACACCTGGTTCTGTCCTGGCACTTGCAGCGATGCCTGCTGGCCGAGCTTTGGGCTCTGAGCTGGAAGCTCTCCCACGGGAAAGGCCTTGACCTACCGTCACCATCTCGCCGTGGCCCAGTAATGGGTATGGGTTGGGAACCCAGATCAATGTCATCAACAGGATCATCTTCGTCATCAGGATCTTCTTCATCATCAGGTTCATCTGCAAAGAAAGGCAGGACAGAACAGCTCCTGTGACACTGCTGAAGATTCTCCTTCAGGCCCAAGTGGCTGTGATGGCACATGGGTGATTGGTGCCGTCGAAGGCACTCCCTCAGCTCTGCCTTCCACTAAGGAGCAGGGCCAGGGGCACCTCGTGCCTGCAGTGGCCCCACACTGGGATGGAAGGAGCCCCCTGTGGGGCAGTCGGGGCAGAAAGGACTCCCTGGATCTGCCAGCAGCTCCAAACCCAGCCCCAGGCAGGGCCAGGGCTTGGCAGTGGCAGCAGGAGCAGCTCAGGCTCCCTGGGGGCAGCAAAGGAGCTGAGAAAGGCTCAGCCCCGGGGCACAGCCCTGAGCCCGGCCCCTTCCCTCTCTGCTCTTCTCTGTGGCTGCACAGAGCACACGGAAGGACACAGTGGCATTGCACACGGGAGGAGGATGGACAGCTAAATGCTCCTTCCTCCCACTGACAGCGATCCTGTGGGATCACTGTTGGGTACAAGAGCTGAAATTTGGAGGCCAGGATTTTCAGAATCCATCAAACTTCAGAGGATCTTAAGGGAAATGATGCACTAATACTACTTCGGCAATGATTACTCTGTTAGGAAAGGGTTGCTGGTAGCCTACCTTTACCAAGTTCCAACCTCCTTAAGTTGTGCTTTTCCACCATTCCCAAATGATGCAAGTCAGGATCCCAGTCTAGAAAGGAGCACAGATGGGAACCGTTCCATGCTGTGCTGGGATCCCCTTCTCTAGGGAAGCCAGCACTGGAAGGGGGTCAGGTAATGCTGTGTGCCAGGAGTGCCAAGCAGCAGAGAGGGCAGCTCAAGCCTCAGCAGGGCTCAGGCCCAGAGGCACAGCAATTACCTCCTGTGGCTGTGCCCGGCATCGCCTCCCTTCCTGCAGCAGAGGCTGCCAATGAGCCCCTGCTTCCTCTGGGAAACTGAGCCTTCAGTACAGACTCTCCTTCCATTTCTGCAGAAAGGAAAAGGGACAGCTGGATCAGGTGGGGCTCTTCCCCAATGGGAAGGTGGCATCTTCAGGAAGAAATGCTTGTCCAAGTAATGGATAAAATGCAGAAGAAAGATCAGGTTATTGGGGCTGCTCCAGGGCCCTCCCTCCTCCAAAGAGCTGCCCCTCCAGATGTGTTCAGAGACCGGGAAATTGCAGGGGAACACAGGTCCATGTTGCAGCTGGTGCTCTCTGTGAACTGATGCCCAATGCCCTCCTGCAGAGGCTGGGGAGAAGCTGCAGCCAGGCCAGCCTGGCAAACAGCCCTGCAGGGCGTGGAAGCAGCAGCGGGGCAGCGAGGCTGCCATGGATTCGTTCCCGCTGTGCCGGGCACGGCATGTCCAGATGTGCAGCCAAAGCCCTCGGCTGCTGAGCCCCAGGACAAGGCAGAGGGAAATGCACCCACCACGGCGTCTCTCCAGGTCCCTCAGTATCCTGTCCATGGGTTTGGACACTTCTAGAGACTTTCTGTCTCCTCCAGGCTTGTTCCTCCCTCTTGGAGGACCTTAAGAGAAGTGATTGCATGTCAGATGAGTGGATCCCACAGATGCAGGGCTCAGCCTGTGGGGTCAGCAGGGACACACTGCTCACCCCTGTGATGGGCGCTGGGCTTGTGAGCAGCAACCCAGAAAGGAGCCTGGAAAGTCCTCCCTGCAGAAACTCCTGTAACACAACAGCCACAGCAGCTTCTTTCACCTGGTTCCTGCCAGGTTGTCAAGGACTATCCTCTGAGGGGAGCATTGACAACGTACCTGCAGGAGGCTTAAGAGGTTGGAAATCCTCATGGAGCCAAGCTGCTGGAGAAACCTTCCTAGCAAGCTCATCTAGAGGGAAGCAAACACCCAAACCCATTTCCATGGTGTCCTGGGATCCCCCCTCTGCTTTTCAGAGGGTAAGGCTGTGGGAGCCAGATGTGAATGCACAAGGCCAAAGCTGCACAGGGGCCTGGGCAGCTCTGGGCTGGCTCCTGGTCACTCTCCACCCTCTTTGCAGGCCCTGTGACACATCCCTGGAGAGGCAACAGGGGCAGCACAGGGCCCCCGGGGCTCTCTCCCTCCCCCAGAGGAAACCCTCCCTAAAGGCCTGGGGAAAACCATCCCCAGCGCTTCCCAGGGAGCAGGGAGCGCTGTCCCGGGAAAGGGGAGCCAGGCTGCCGGCTCACCTGCTCGCCACCCTTGCAGCGGAGCAGCCTGGGCAGCCCTGGCAGGCAGGGCCACGGCCAGGAGGAGCAGGAGGAAGAGGCGCAGAGCAAGGGCCATGGTGCCTTGCCCTCTGCCAGTCCCGCAGCTCTTGCTGCCACCGCTGTCCTGACACCGCTGTCCCAATGTCAGCACCACTGCTGCCACCGCCGCTGCTGCTGCCGCAACAGTTGTGCTCAAGCACTGACTGCTCGCTCCTTGTGCTGCTGTGCAACCACCGGGTCTGGAACCTCTGTGACCTCAGAGCCTGCTGTGACCTCATGGCTGGGGCAGGATTTTATTGGAATGGATCTCAAGAGGTGCCCTTCCAGCAGGGAGAGCATGTCCCTCCTGATACCTATTTGCAATCTCTTTTTTTTTTTCACAGGAAGTGAGTTATAAAACATTGGACAAGTGAGGCTTTTCATGGTTCTACATACACCTACATACATCTACAGGATGTCCCACCCTGTGTCTATTTGCAATCTAGATTTTCTTTAAAAGAAGTGAGATATATGATATTGGAGAAGTGAGACATTTCATGGCTCTACATACAACATCAATGCCAAGTCCAAAATTCAACTCACGTTAGTGATTCGCACTATTGCAGGCAGCAGCGGCCCTGCCACGCTAACACCGAGTCCCTGCTGTGTGCTGTGCAGCCCTTTGTCTCGTATTTAAAAAGTGAACAACTTGATGCCAAAGCTTACAAAAATAATGTAACACAGGACATCAGGGTAGTTGCACACTTCAGGGGACACCCAAACCCCGTGCACATCTTATGAGTGTCCTCAGCCACCCTAAAATCCCCCTGTGTGCCTCACAGGAGACCCCCAAGTCCTGCTCAATTTACAGATGCCCCTGCACACCTTTGGACATACATTAAATTCTGTGCACAACTTCTTGGTGTCCCCAGTCCCCTGCACAGCAGAGAGATGACCCGAAGTCCCTGCATGCCTTTAGAGGGACCCAAACATAACACTCAGGGAGCAGCAACAGTGCTGAGCCATCTTCTGTGTGTGTGTGTTCACCATGTGTCCCTGGGTGAACAGATGAGGCCTGGGGGACAAATCCCCACTATGCTCATAAGAGATCCGGGGCTGCCACAGGCCCAGTGTCTGTCGGGCTCTGAGCTCATCCCTCCAGCTATGAAGGACTTCCTTCAGAGTCCAGCCTCTTTCCATTATTCTCAAGGCAAGCACCTACTGATGGCTTCCCTCTTTCCCTGGGCTTGCCACTGGAGGAGCTCCAGACCCAGATGATGCCAGGGAAGGAAATGTGCCCTCAGCCCAGGGACGCTCAGCATGGGCTCCCCCAGCCCTCGGGACCCCGCCGCTGGTCACAGCAGCCCCTGCCTGGCTCCTGCCTGCCCACACCGTGGGCATCCACGGCTGCTCCTGGCCACGGAGCTCAGCCAGCGCTGCTGCCGGGTGGGCTTTGCTGCTGCTGCCACCCGGACACTGGGCTGACAGCTCCATCTCTTTCTTGCAAAAGAAGAGCTCATTCGGGAAGTGCTGCAGTGCCCGATTTCTTCAGCCCGACTAGCTGCCAACACCAACACCCAGAGTGGGCCGCCCCCAGAAAACTGTCAACTCTGCGGTTTGGCTGTAGGGCACGGCTGCTTTACAGCACAGGTGGAGTGCGCTGGGGTAGGGACAAGGAACAGGGAGAGGTCTTCTGTATGTTTATTCCCTGCAGAGTCAGCGACAGAATGACACTGAATTAAAGGCCTCCACTGATTTCCAAACTGCGGAGGTCCCTGGGGAGGACACAGTCTTTAGCCAGTTGGGAGAAACTGAGGGTGGAACACAAGGCGGGGAATACATTGTTTAAACCAATAGGGGATTACAGGGGAGGAGGACAACTTAAGCAAACCAATAGGGTTTCAAAGGATATCAAATGGAAAGGGAAGTTTCTAGAGAAAGGGGCAGGCTTGGGGAGGGACTGACATTGAATGGGAGGAGGAACAGGGAACAAAAGGGCAGGACTTTGGGGAGATGGACAACTAGGGGAAAGCCAACAACACGGGGCGGGGGGGGGGCATGTGAAAAGAACAACCCAGCGGCAATAAAATGTGGTATAAGAATACCAAATAAGGGGGTGTCATAAAACTGACTACTAGGACCGAATTACAATCAAAAACATGCACTGCAACAGGGAAGCTCTCAGTCAGGGCTGTGTTGAGCGCTTCCAAATCCTTTCCAGCATCAATAGAAGGTCAAACTTGCCCTTATCCCAAGCAAACAGAGTGTTCCCCAACAGCAACCCATTCCAAAGTCCTCTGAGAAATGTGTATTTTATGGTTGGCTTTTTGCTAATATAGCAGCCATAGAACACTGCAGTTTGTCAGAGAAAAAGAATGTATTGCTCTCCTATCAGAAGAAACTAACTTCTTCCTGCGTCGCTCAGCCCTCAGGAAGCCGGTTATGATTAAGAGGGAGAAGTTGACGAGGACCAGACAAAATCCTGTGTTTGAATGCTGTTATGAACAAAAATTCGGTTAATACTTTTTTTGTGAGAAAAAGTTGCAGGGACGCAGCCAGGTCTCTGTCTCTGCCAGAGTTCTTAGTGTTTTGTCATGGTAATCACGGGTCCTTGGAGCTTATCTCCTCTGTTGTATTAGTAAAAGCCCTGGCTGGGTGGGGTGATGGCCCTTCCCTGAGGCAGTGCGCTTTCCAACATAGAGAAGACACCTGAGAGAGTGGGGGGGGGGTTATGCAAAGTGACTCCAAAGACCAGAATGCTTTGTGGGACCACGACTCGAAACCCACCGAGAAAACCCCAAAAACAACGAGCCAAATAAGAATTGAGAGACTAAAGTGATGTCTGGACATGAGGAGCCAAGTGCTGAGCCTGCAGAGATGCGGAGTCCCTCTCGCCCTGAGCAGAGAGTCGTCCCAACGCCGGGACCAAGCAGCTGAGATGCTGAGAAAAGCAAGATCTGACGGGGACATCACGCCCTAGAGGCTCCCACGAGGACTGGATCCCCCAGCTCTGCCCCTAGTGGACAGAGCTCAGTCTTCTGAGAAGCCCTGGGAGACGCGACGGGGACTGCAGCCCTGCTGAGCCGCCCAATCCTGAGCTGATCACTTTTAATAAAGGCATTAAGAAGGAGAAGAAGTCTCCTGGCCCTGTTTATTTCAGCTGGGGACTCGTCCGGGATAGCCACGCCGAGAGAGGACTCAGGACTGGCCATCTTGGACCTCCAGGACAGCTGGCTATCAGGACCAGAGGGATCGGCTCAAGACCAGCGACGCAGAGGAGCACCGGAGCACCGGATTGGTGAGAAAGCTGGTGGCAGGAGTGGGAGACATGCGCATGTGTGTGTGAATGAGACGGAGGCCAGCAGCCGGACCTTCGAAGTGATAGTGGACCCCTCAGTACCGCAGTTCCGTGCTTTCGTGAGAAAGCCTTTCGGAAACAGGGGGAAGCGAGTGTTATTAGCGTGACTGAGTGAGTCTCCCAAGGGGGAATAAAGGGCCCCCCCCCTCCGGGCGTGCGGAGGGAATATTTGTATGAGTGGCACGCACCCAAAATAGGCCCTGACAGAGGGAAGTCAGGCAGATTTGTCAGTCCCGAGAAGGATTCGGGTAGCATTTGTAAGTCTTGAGAAGGATCCACGTAAGATTTTGTCAGTCCCGAGAAGGATTCGGGTAGCTCAGAAGCCCTGCAGGCAAAAGTAAGTCCTGACACAGGAGTCAGGCACAAACTCCAGCGAAGGAGGCTGTGGTTTGCTTTTAAGTCCTGATATTGTGAAGTCTAAAAATTGGCGGGTTAGGCAAACTAAAAATCAGGCAGTTGTTTTTCCTGACTGAGGGAGTCAGGCACAACCCGGATTCTTAGGCCGAGGCTTTGTGTGTTCAAGTCCCGATAGATGTAAGACCTGACGTGGGGAAAGTTGGGCAATCAAGAGATCGGGCAGTTGTTTCAGTATAAAGTCCTGAGCATCAGGCAGAAATTTGAAGTTCAGTGGAGGAGGCTGAAGCTCCTCAAAGAAGGTTCTTTTTGAAATTACCGGTCAGTAAAGGCACCTTTGGGATTTTTTACTGTTCAGACCTGTAAAATGGGAGGGTGTAATAGTAAAAAGACCGGCAAGAGACTGAGGTATATACATCCCAGCAGTCCCTTAGGAGAACTGTTAGTAAAATGGGATTCTATAGAGGCCACGGAGGGATTAGATAAAGTGAAAATGATCCATTATTGTATGGAAGTGTGGCCAGAATTAGAGTTACAAGGAGGATGGCCTTGGTGTGGGACAAAGGATAAGTGGATGTGCCAACAATTAAATAATCATCTGACAGCTCAAGGAGATACTGATCCTGAGCAATTATTGTATGTAGCTTGCTGGTTAAAGAGCGCTGTTGAGGATGAAGGGGTGCGAATTTGTAAGGTACAGAGGAAGAAAGAGGGGAATGAAGGAGGGGATGATAGGACTAGTAAAAGATGGGATCCCCTGGATTATCTGCCTCATTCTTCCCCTCCACCTTATAATCCTCTTCCTCAAGCACCTCAAATGGCAGGTCCGGTTCTTCCGCTGGCTGCCATCTCATTACCACCTGCTCAGACTCCTCCTTCTACCTCTTCAGCTTCTGCTATGATAACCCAGTATCCCCTCCAGTTCCTTCTGCACCATCACAAGTGCCTACTCCACCTGCTGCATTCTCCACCCCTTCTCAAGCTGCACTTAATATCCACTCAGGCTCTTCTCCCCCTCCTATTGCTGTCCCTTTACCTCCTCCTAGTTGGGGCACAAATGTCTCCTCACCCGATAAACAGATATCAGCAAATACACCTGCTCATGGGCGGAACGTTCAGGGTAACCCAGATATCCCTCAAAGTAGTTTGGCATCTGAAGATGGGCCGTACTGTAGCACCAGATCCAAGACCTCCAAGGCAGAGAGACTCTTTCCCCACAGAGAGGTTCCTATGGGAGGAGTAGCGGGAGGTATTGGCTTTGTGAATGCTCCCCTAACTGCTTCTGAGGTGAGAGGATTCAAGAAAGAGTTGGGGCATTTAGTTGAGGACCCAGTGGGCATAGCCAACCAAGTAGATCAATTTCTAGGTCCAAATATCTACACTTGGGGGGAGATGAATTCCATCCTGAGTATATTATTTTCCCCAGAAGAGGTCCAGATAATTAGGGTGGCTGGCATAAGAATTTGGGAGAAAGATAACCATCCAGGACCCCACGTGCCATCAGGCGAACAGAAATTGCCACTAACGGATCCCAGCTGGAACCCTAACCAGGAGGAGGGGAGGAAGACCATGATGGAATATAGGTCTTTGATAATACGGGGGATCAAACAGTCAGTTCCCAAAGGAACTAACACCCAATTGGCATTTGAGGGCACACAGGAGAAAGAGGAAGCTCCTGCTGCCTGGCTTAATCGCCTAAGGCGGAACTTCCAGTTGTACTCTAGAATAGACCCAGACACCCCAGAAGGTCAAATGCTACTAAAAGTCCAATTTGTTACCAAATCTTGGCCTGATATAAGGAGGAAACTGGAAAAGATGGAAGAGTGGCAAGCGAAGGACATAAATGAGTTATTAAGAGAGGCATTGAAGGTGTATTTAAGGAGGGAGGAAGAAAAAGCAAAGGCCAAGGCTAAGATCATGGTTGCTGTAGCTAGGGAAAGTGCAGGGGGGCGGGTCCACCACCAGGAGGAGGCAGAGACAGGCCAGTATTGGCAGGTGCACGAAGGATTGAGAGACCTCAAGCCCCTTTGAGAGGACGGCAGTGTTATTACTGTGGGGAGGCAGGACACATCAGGAGGTTTTGTAGAGAGCTCAGTCTCGATGAGGCAATAGCCAGGGAACAAGATAATTTAGGAAGGATTCTTAAGGGGGAGGACTAGGGGTGCCAGGGGCTTTTTAATATAGGGGACCCAATGCAACATCTAGAAGAGCCCTTGGTAAACTTTGAAGTGGGACCCCTAAATGAAGAATTTGAATTTTTGGTTGATACAGGGGCAGATAAGTCCTGTCTCAACAAAATACCAAAAGGTATGGAAATTGGGAGAAAATTTTGTGAAGTATTGGGTGCGGAGGGGAGACCATTTAGAGCATCAGTGATTGAAGAAGTGAAAATAATTGGGAACTCAAGGCAATGTAAAGCTAATTTTCTTTATCTGCCTAACTTAGAAAAAAGTTTGTTAGGGCGGGATCTGCAAGTTCATTTGGGGGTTGGGATTGTCCCAAGGGAAGGGAGGATGGTAGTGCAAGTGATGAAGTTGTCTCAAGGAGATGTTGCAGAGATAAATCCTGAGGTATGGGCTGAGGGGGGAAAAAGAGGCTTATTAGACATTCCACTGATAACAATAAAAATGCAGGATGATACCTCACCCATACGGGTTAAACAGTATCCAATTTCCCTGGACGGAAAGAAGGGGCTTGCTATAGTCATTGAACAACTGTTGCAAGAGGGAATTTTAGAACCCTGCATGTCACCACATAATACCCCTATACTGGCAGTTAAGAAAGCTGAAGGGAAATATAGGCTGGTACAAGATTTAAGGGAAGTCAACAAAAGAACCATTGCCAGACATCCAGTTGTGCCCAACCTGTATAGTCTCCTAAGCAGAATTCCAGGAGAGCATGCTTGGTTCACTGTTATAGATTTGAAGGATGCTTTCTGGGCGTGTCCTCTGGCAACAGAATGTAGGGATTGGTTTGCCTTTGAATGGGAGGACCCGAGTACAAAGAGGAGACAACAGCTAAGGTGGACCCGATTACCACAGGGGTTCACCGAATCTCCCAATCTCTTTGGACAAGCTTTAGAGAGTTTGTTGGAACAATTTGTCCCTGAAAAAGAAGTGCAGATCCTGCAGTATGTTGATGACCTGATGGTATCAGGAAAAGAAAAAGATCAGATCAGACAAACTAGTATTAAGCTTTTGAATTTTCTGGGGGAGAAAGGACTAAAAGTTTCCCAAGGGAAACTACAATTTGTGCAATCAGAAGTAACATACTTGGGGCACATAATAGGGGGAGGGTATAAGAAACTAAGCCCTGACAGAATTTCAGGTATTTTAGCTCTCCCGGCCCCAAAAACGAAAAGAGATGTGAGAAAACTCCTGGGCTTGTTCGGGTATTGTAAGTTATGGTTAGATCAATATACACAGAGTGTGAAATTTCTGTACAATAAGCTAGTGGATCCAGAACCCCTAATTTGGACAGCTGAAGATGATCAACAATTGGAAAACTTAAAAAACAAACTGTCTTCTGCCCCGGTCCTAAGCTTACCAGACCTCAGGAAGGGCTTTGACCTGTTTGTGAGTGCCGAAGGAGGTATAGCCTATGGAGTATTAACTCAAGAGTGGGGAGGGTGCAGGAAACCTGTGGCATATATATCCAAATTGTTAGATCCAGTGGCTAGAGGCTGGCCAGTTTGTATACAAGCAGTAGCAGTAACCGCAGTCCTGATAGAGGAGACTCAAAAATTGACCTTACAAGGAAAAATTAAAGTGCATACTCCTCATGATCTTAAGGCAGTACTGAGACAGAGGGCTCAGCAGTGGTTAACCGATGCTAGAATATTAAAATATGAGATAATACTAATGAACACAGAGGACTTAGAATTTATCACATCAAATGCCCTCAATCCAGCACAATTCCTAATGGGAGAGCCTATAGAGAATTTAGAACATGATTGTCTTGAATTGGTTTATCTCCAAACAAAAGTAAGAGAAGATTTGGAAGATCAGCCTCTAGCAACTGGAAAAAGCTTATTCATAGATGGCTCTTCAAGGGTAGTAAATGGGAAAAGAGCTTCAGGTTATGCCATTATAGATGGAGAAACATTACAAATTGCAGAAAAAGGGAAACTATCACCAAACTGGTCAGCCCAAAGTTGCGAAATCTATGCCCTGAAAAGGGGACTGGATTTACTGGAGGGGGACCGGGGAACTATTTATACGGACTCCCAATATGCGTATGGGACGGTTCACACATTTGGGAAAATATGGGAAGAACGTGGATATTTAAGTTCAAAGGGAAAAAGTTTAGCCCATGAGAACCTAGTTAGATCAGTATTAGAAGCTCTACAGAAACCTACAGAAATAGCAGTGGTCCATGTAAAGGGGCACCAGAGAGGAGATAGTTTTGAAGTTAGAGGAAACTGACTGGCTGATCAGATAGCCAAAGAAGCAGCTTTAGAACCAGGAGATCCAGTAAAAATTTTAAAGGCAAAAATGACACCTGAAGAAGGGGAAAAAAGGGAAGAACCTGTATTCAGTGAAGAAGAATTAGAAGTTATAAAGGATTTAAGGTTACATCAAGGACAACAGGGAGAGTGGTTAACCTCAGATGGACGGGTGTTTTTGAATAAAGCACTGGCTCGGACAGTGCTAACAGAATTACACAAACTAACTCACTGGGGAGTCCAAGGACTATGTGATCATTTCTTAAGGAATAACCTATGCATTGGTGTATATAGCCTGGCTAAAGCTGTTACAAGAGGGTGTGTCATTTGTCAAAAAGTGAACCAGAAAGTTATGAGAAAAGTAGCACCCGGAGGAAGGGAATTAGCCTTGAGACCCTTCCAAAGCATACAGATAGATTTCACTGAGATGCCCCCAGTGCAAGGGTACAGATATTTACTGGTTATGGTTGATCATCTCACACACTGGGTAGAAGCCTTCCCAACCAGAAGGGAAACAGCTCAAGTTGTAGCAAAAGCAATCCTAGAGAACATTATCCCCAGGTATGGAATGGTGAACACCATAGACTCAGACCGAGGTCCACATTTTGTGTCCCAAACATTACAAAATATAGTTGGGGCTTTAGGAATTAAATGGAGGCTGCATACTCCGTGGCATCCCCAGAGTTCTGGGAGGGTGGAGCGAATGAACAAAACCCTAAAAATGTGTTAACTAAATTGATTGAAGAAACAAAAATGAATTGGCTGAAATGTTTGCCCCTAGCGCTATTGCGCATCAGAACAAGACCTCGGTCTGACATAAGAATTTCACCTTATGAAATGATGTTTGGGCTGCCATTCTTGCTAACACCTTATAGCACAGGAGACTATCTGGAAGGGGAAGAAGCTACCAGAAAGTATTTAGAAATAATTGGAAGAACTCTGGAAGGACTTAGAAAGAAAGGATACCTTCCTCAAACTTCCCCTCTTGACACAAAGGTTCACAACATTAGCCCAGGAGATTGGGTTTTGATAAAATCATGGACTACGAGAGCACTAATGCCTAAATTTGAAGGCCCCTTCCAGGTGCTCCTGATCACTAATTCAGCTGTGCGGACCAAAGAAAAAGGTTGGACTCATATTACAAGAATAAAGGGGCCAGTCTCACCCCCAGGTACGGGACCAGAAACAACATCAGCTTTTCCCTCTGGCATTGAGCCAGAGTCCACACCACTCTCACTCCCCAGCTCTGGACAAGATTCATCTGCTACACTAACTAAATCACCTGAGTATACTGTGATAAAAGGACCAAAGGATTTAAAGTTGACTCTTAAAAGGAAGAGTCAAAAAGACTGAACTGTATGGGAAGACATTAGTAAAATGTTTCAAGACTGTTTTATGTAAACTATGTTAGTCACTCTCACCCCCTGGCAATAGACCAAGATTCAACATCAGTTTTTTTTCCTCTGGCATTCTGGTATTGGACCGGACTACACCCCTGTCTCCGTCTGGCATTGGGCCAGACTCCCAGTTTCTCCTTGTGGCATTGGACCGGACTACACCCCTGTCTACTTCTGGCATTGGGCCAGACTCCCAGTTTTCCCCTCTGGCATTGGGCCAGAGTCCACACCACTCACCTCTGGGCACTGGATAAGGATTCATCCACATCACAAGTTAATTCACCTGGGTATACTGGGATTTAAAGTTGACTCTCAGGAGGAGGAGTCAAAAAGACTGAACTATATGGGAAAAATTGGTATCAGAGTTCTAATATTGCTTAAAATGTTTCAAAACTGTTTTGTGTAAACTATGTTGGTAAAAATTTAAGGCTGTAAATAAGTAATTCTGGTTTAAGTTCCCCAATATATATATTTCCAAAGACTCCAGGTTAATCCTCTAGGGAACACTCCCCTGGGGGGGAAACTAAAATTTGTAGGGAACAGACCAAGAGAGGCTTAACCAGAGAAGCGGGTAGAAGGGACTCTAAAGAGCTTGGAAGCTTCTCCTCAGTAAAAAATTCCCCAAGAGGCAAGGCCGGGTGGGCAGGCTGTGCAAGATGACCCATATCGGACTCTTGGGAAGGGTAGTACTGATGGCTCTGATTGCTGGTGTTGCTCTAGGAAGCCCAGCTGAGCTGTGCAGTGAAGGCTACCAACCCCACTATGAGGAGGAAGTGAGCTCCTTGTGGAGAGTCCACATCACTTCTAACCCTGATTGTGTTAACCCCTCCCAACTGGTCCTTTATCAGAAAAATAAGAGAGTGTATTGGATAGCCCAGAATACTGCCACTTTTAGGCAGCCACTCCTAGGAGAGTGCCCTATAGGAGAAACCTGGTTATGCTTTGAATGTGATGCTGCTGAAACAAGCTCAGCAGATCTAGTAAAAAGCAAAGAAATGGTGAAAATGGTAAGAAAATTTGTTTGTTACAAGTATTTATATGAGTGTACTGGAAAAGAGATAAACCCCTTTTTGGAACACATTTCAGGGGAGCTCTAAACCCCTAAGTTTAATCTCATCTGGCAACTGCATTGCTAGAGTGATAAAACCAATTTTCTTATTACCCAAAGAAACTGGATCAAGTTTGGGAGTTCCTATATAAAATGATTTGGAAGAAATTGAACAAAACTGGGAAAGTGAAATAGAAATTGAGAAAATCCAAAATTGTAAAAGCCAAGTTCGGATCCCAATATCTGTGTTGAACAAAGTCATCCGGCTCCAGGCAGTATTAAAAATAAAGAATTCAATTATTAGAGACATTTCAAACGAAATAAAAAGATTAGCATGTGCAAATGATCAAGATCAAACTCCTACACTTGATCCCAGTGGGTGGGAGAACTTGGAAATTTTCAGAAGAAATGTATGGGAAAAGGTAGTTTTTCTCACTGTGTGTAGACTTGGAGGATTGCTCTTTTTACTATGCTTTTTTATCTGTTTTAGTAAAACCGTATTGGCTGTACAAACCCACCTGAAGAAACCAAGAAAAGTAACAAGGTTAAGTAACCATGATTACCAAAGTACACAAGAGATTTATAGTAGATTCAAAACAAAAAATTGTGAGTTGATGCGAGCCTAACAATTTAAGCTTGATCAAAGAAAAAGAGGGGGGACTGTTATGAACAAAAATTCCGTTAATATTTTTTTTGTGAGAAAGAGTTACAGGGACGCAGCCAGATCTGTCTCTTACAGGGTTCTTAGTGCTTTGTTATTGTAATCACGGGTCATTGTGGCTTATCGCTCCCTTTGTATCAGCAGAGCCTTGCCCGAGGCTAAGTTGTACCTTTCCCAGAACAGTGAAGAGAAGAGACCTGGAGGGGAGGGGTTATGCAAAGTGACTCCAAAGACCAGCAGGCTTTGGGACCTCGACTCCAAAATGCAATGAGAAAACCCCAAAAACAACGAGCCAAATAAGAATTGAGAGACTAAAGTGGTGTCTGGACATGAGAAGCCGATTGCTGAGTCTGCAGAGATGCGGAGTCCCTCTCGCCCTGAGCAGAGAGTCATCCCAACGCCAGGACCAGCCAGCTGAGACGCTGAGAGAGGTAACATCTGACGGGGACATCACGCCCATCACGCTCCCACGAGGACCGGATCCCCCGGCTCTGCCCCTAGTGGACAGAGCTGCGCATATCCTCCTCCTCTGATTAGCCCTGGGAGACACGACGGGGACTGCAGCCCTGCCGAGCTGCCCAATTCTGAGCTGATCACTTTTAATAAAGGCATTAAAAAGGAGAAGAAGTCTCCTGGCCCTGTTTATTTCATGAGAGACACACTCAGGGCATAGGGCTGGACTGGGAGGCAGGGGAGAGCAGGAGGCCTTGGGGAAGGGGCTGTGGCAGCAATGGGGTGCAGGAGCTGCTGTGCTGCTGCCCAGAAGCACTGGGCTCCTGGCCAAGAGGCACAGCTGGGGCAGGGGCTGTGTCCTGGCTCATCCAGGGGGTCCTGGGGTGACAGGGATGGAATGCAGCAGGGCCCTGGGCAAAGGCTTTCCTGGGGAGGAGCTCTAGGGCAGGGCTTGTCTGGGCTGTCAGGAGGGGTGCACTGGGCTGTGCTGGGACAGACTGGGATGGCCTGGGCTGTGGTGGCCATGCAAGGGGAGTGTCTGACACCGGTAGAACTCGTGGTACACACCAGAGGCGTCTCCAGGACCGCGACATTGTCTAAATCCAACTGCAGAGAGAGCTGGAGACCTCGCTGGTCACTGGAATGTCCCTGGTGCCAGCAAGGGATGGGGGGACACCACTGTCCCCCAATTCCCTGAGAGGGTGCCCTCCAATGCCAGCAGCCCACTCACCTCCAAGAGATCATCTTGGGTTCCTTCCAGGAGTACCTGGAAAGGAGAACAAAGACTGGGTCCGGACTGGACCTTGTGGGGCTGGGGTGACACACGGGTGCACGGAGCAGGGTGCAGGCAGAGGGATGGGAATTCAGGGCCCCCAAGGAGATTTGTTTGAGGTGGGGGGAGACCCAAAGACACTGATCTGGGGTCAATTGAGGGCCCAGGGGACAGGGCTGGGGGTGTAGAAGTGTAGAAGGAGCAGGGTGTGAGGTACAGGGGAGGAGAAAGGAATTGAGGTGTAGGGACATGGGAGTGCAAGGGAGGGGCTTGGTGGGGACAGAAGAACGAGGACGGGTGGGGACAAAACCAACAGTCCTGGGTTGTGATCTCTAGGATTTTCCTTTGGGTCAGAATCATTGGGATTTTCCCTTCAGGGATTGTCTTTTCAGTCAGAATCTCTGGGATTTTTGTTTTTGGCATTTTCCTTTCTGTGATTTTCCTTTGGGTCAGAATCCCTGGGTTTTGCCTTCCTGGGATTTTCCAGCCGTGGGATGGGGGTTTGGGGACCCTTTCTGCCACATAAGGTCCAACCCAGAGGTCCCTCTGCTCCCCTTCCCCAGGGCACCATGGACGTGGTGGGTTGTTCCATCCTCGTGGTAAGTTCTGGAATTTTGGGGGAACTGGGAACCAGTTTTTGAGGGAACTGTAGGAACTGGGAACCAGTTTGTCCAGCCCATCCCTTACTGCAGCCAGGGACACCCCAGTGATGTGTCACCATCTCTCTGCAGGGGGGAGCCACAGTCAGGAAGAGCGAAGTGAGAACTGGGAATTGTGGGGCCAGAATTCCTCTCAGAGGGCTACCACCCATCCCATTGCACCCCATAAATCCCAGTACACCCCACTACACCCCAGTAAATCCCAGTACACCCTAGTACATTCCACTGCTTCCCAGGGATTCCTCCTCATTTTATTCCCATGCATCCCAGTAAATCCCAGTACATCCCAGTATATCCCAGTGCTTCCCAGAGGGCCCCATTGTATTCCCAGTTATCCCAGTGTCCCCCAGTAACCCCCACAGTGCATTGTTCCCCATCCATTCCCCACCTTCTTTCTCACCTTGCCCATTCCTATTGCTCATCTGTACGATGTCCTCAAATCCCAACCCCAAATCCCAAACCCAAATACCAAACCCAAAGCAAAATCCCCAAATCCCAAACCCCTTACCAAGCCCAAATCCCAAGCCCAACCCAAATCCCAAATTCAAATCCCAAACTCAAATCCCAAACACAAATCCCAAACCCAAATCCCCTTTCCAAACCCAACCCAACACAACCAAAATCCCAAATCCCAAACCCAAACCCAAACCCAAATCCAAATCCCAAAACAAAATCCAAATCTCAAATCCCAAATCCCAAATCCCCTTCCCAAATCCCAAATCCAAAACCCAACCCAAATCCCAAACCCAAACCTCCTTCCCAAACCCAAATCCCAAACCAAAACCTGAATCCCCTTCCCAAATCCCAAACCCGAATCCCAAATCCCAAACCCAACCCAAATCCCTTTCCTTGTCCCCCTACTCCCAAAGCCCCTCCCACAACCCTCAGATTTTGGGATTTTGTCCCCTGTCCCATTTTCTCCTGTCCCCGTTCCTCCCAAGTTTCAGGCCCATGTACCCCCCCATTGGAATTCCTTCCTCCTCCTCCTCCCCCACAGCGCCAGACCTTCATCACCCCCATCTCACTCCCTTGGGGTCCCCAGTTCCCCATTTCCCCTTCTCTGAGGGCCTCCCTTCACCCCAACCCTCCTATCCCTTACTGGAACTGGGAGCACCTTACTGGGGGTGACTGGGGGCACCTTACTGGGACTGGGGACACCCTGGTGACATCTCGGGGTCTCTCCACAGGGGACAGTGAGAGCCTCTCGAGCGAGGAGATCTGAGGTGAGCACCCTGAGTTCTGTGGGGCCTGGACCCTCCCCTGGCATGGCCACCATCCTTGGGGTCACCCCAGAGTCCCCCAGTACACCCCAGTGCCTCCCAGTCCCCCTCAGTACCACCCTGACCCCACCTCTTGTGGCAGCATCATCTGGCTGCTCTTGGGAGGCTCCATGGGGCCAGGACCAGCTCCAGGTCCTGGAGCTGGTCCATCTGTGGGGTCAGAAACTGCTCCAGATCCTTCCATGGGGTCAGGAGCTGCTCAAGGACCATCCACAGGGTCAAGAACCTCTCCAGGTCACAGTTTGGGCTTTGGCTGCAGGATTGGGCCTGCTGGTGACACCCGTGTGCCAACTCCTCCAGTGGCAGGAGGAGATCGCCGTCCCTGGAAGAGCCCACCCCAAACTACTGGGAACTCCCCCAGAATGATCAATAAACTCTCAGCAGAGCTTGGTGTCTGTGTGTGGGAATGGGACTCCAGATCGATTTATGGGGCCAAGAACTCATCCATGAGCTTCCATGGGGTCAGGAACTGCTCCAGGTTCATCCGTAGGGTCAGGAACTGCTCCACGTCCATCTGATGCCTTGTGAAGGCTGACCTAGAACAGAGACTGGACGGAGCTAAAGAATAAAGTAGGTATTTATTATAAGAGGCCTCAATGGATCCATCTTGGGCACTACAACCCAAAATGGCCACAAAAACAGACGACTGGTCACAGGTCTCACACTTCTAGAAGTGTTGTTCCATTAGCATATTGGAGCTAATCGTCTGTTGTTCCATTAGCATATTGGAGCTAATTGTCCAATTACAACTTTAGCCCATGAAGTCCCATCTTTCTTGTTTTCTCTCTTCAGTCCACCATTGTTTGTGCTCTTGGGCCTGAGATCTGGATCATTTGTCCTTGGTCCCCAGCTAGAAAAGGACTTGTTTTCTCTCCCTACTCTGTGAAGAGAACTTACTATCCCCTAATATGAAGCCTAGACTTTCACAGTAAAGCAGAACAGAATCTGAAAAATATAAAAGCTAAAACCTGAGGCATCATTTCCCTCTTTTAGAGGCTCGACAAGGCCGTTACATTATTGAGTCTCTACTCTAAATATTTACTAATAATAGATATTTAATAACAGATGAGTATCTAACAATAATAAACAACTATCAATACAAACATCTAATAATAAGCAGATAAATATCTAACAGTAAATGTTTAACAACAGTAATGTCTTGCACAGTCAGTTATCCTCCAAAGAATAATGATTATTGTGAACAGTTCTTTGGGCACAGTAAAGGAATAATTTAAACCAGGTTTTCATCTGCATTTAGTCTCTGTCTTTACAGTTTTTTCAGGAGCAGAAGATTTTTTAACTCTGGAGTAGTGAATCCAGAGTCCTTTGCCAGTGACTTTGACTGCAGTGAGGGTGATCAGCAGACCTTGGAATGGTCCTCTCCATTTGGCTTGTAGAGGGTCACTGTCCCACCACTAAACATAGACCCTGTCCCCAGGTTGGAAGGGATGTGCAGGTGTGTCCAGTCCCATGGGTCTGGATAGCACAATGAATTCTGGAGCTTCTGCAAAGTGGAACCTAAAGCCATTAGATATTTCTGCAAATCAAGTTTTGCCTTCATGTGAATTTCAGCCGGAATATGTGGAATCTGATACGGCCTGCCACACAGTATTTCAGAGGGACTGATGTTATCCCTTCGCCTCAGTTGAATGCAAATTCTTAGTAAAGCTATAGGTAAGGCCTGAACCCATCTCAGGGATGTTTCCTGACAAATTTTGCTAAATTTTGTTTTGAGAGTCCCATTCATATGTTTAACTTGACCACTCTCTTGGGGTCTATAAGGTGTATGCAGATCCCAAGAAATTTCCAAAATCCAGCTAACTTCCTTAACCACTGTTGTAACAAAGTGATACCTGGTGCCCTACCTGATAATATTCGCAAGGGAACTCTGAACCTCAGAATTATATGATTGAGCAAAACTTTCACCACTGCCTTGGCTGCCTTAGGGCGACAGGGGTAAACCTCTGGCCATCCACTGAAGGTGTCAACTAATACCAGTATGGACCAATATCCCTCCTTGCATGGTAACTCTGCAAAATCTATCTGCCAGTAATCTCCAGGAAGATCCCCTGCTTTTGTTACTCCTAACACAACTCCTTTCCTCATCTCAGGTTGGTTTTTATAGCAGATTTCACATTTGCTCACTACTCATTGTATATCAGTTATTTCCTTTCCTAATACTACCTTTTTCAGATGTTTCAGAAGATTTTTAACCTCAAAATGTGTATTTTCATGTTCCCTCTGGGCTAGCTCCTGAAGGATCAGGGGTGGGACTACAACTTGATTTGCTGGTGTGACAGCCCATCCACTCTCTGTGATCTCAGCTTTAGGGAACTTAATTAATTGTGATCTCCTTGGTCATATTTTGGGGTAAACCCTGAAAATTCAACCTTTTTTTGTGGAATTACTGCAAGAATCTGTTTTTCTGCAATCCCTCTTGCTGCTTTATCAGCAAAGTGATTTCCCAGTTCTGGAGTGGTTTTCCCTTTTCGGTGACCTTTACCATTTTGGTGACCTTTATACCATTTGGTGACCATGATAGCTACTTCTGTAGATTTCTTAATGCCTTCTAAGAGGGTGAGTATTTCTTCAGCATGTTTGATTTGATTACCTTATTCAGGAATCCTCTTTCGTTCCAGATTGCTCCATGGGCATGGACAACACTAAATGCATATTTAGAGTCAGTCCATGCATTTACCTTCTTTTTCTTCGCTCAGACCTAGTGCTCTTGTCAGTGCAATCAGTTCAGCTTTCTGTGATGATATATTATTGGAATATGAATCCCAATATTACCAGGTAGATTGTGCCTGGGCCAGTCTGACCCTTGCTGCTGGGCCAAAGGCGGCAGCTGTGGTGTATCACCCCAGAGATACCTTTAGCTTGCTGGTGGTTGCAGCTAGGCAGCCGAACTTGTCCAGGCTTGTTAGGAACTCCGTTTACCTCAGGAAGAAGGCTTCAGGCGAATGGTGAGGAGGAAAAGGAGATGGATTCTGCTGGAGGGTTTAATATCCAGAGCTTTATTCCATGGTCACACAGGTCTGAATCTTGGCAACAGCTCCAACAGAATGGCGATCACATGGCTTGATTCACCTTTTAAGCTCCTGGGGCAGGGGGAGGGGAGGGGACAGGTGAGCCACCAACCAGGTGGGAGGGGCGGGGTCTCAGGGGAGGATGACTCCCAGACAGGCCAATGACCTCTGGGCCTGAGGGGCATCCTTTGAAAGTGACGAACCACACGACGCCTTGCTGGAATGTTAAAAGTGATTGACAGCCCAGCAGGGGGAGAGGGGGGAAGGGGAAGAGGGGTATTGGCACACCTGGGGAAGGGACCCGGAAGTTTAAAACAGGCTATTACAGCACACTGCAACAATACATCTGCTGGCAGGGCCTTTGCCTTGATGCCCTTGTACTGTGTAGTCACTTCATAGCCTGTTGTCCTTTTGCCATTTTTCATGAAGCTGCTCCCATCTGTAAAAAGTTCCCAGTCTGGATTCTCCAGGGGTATGTCTTTTAGGTCTGATTGGCTGGAATAGACTTCTTTGATTGTCTGTAAACAATCATGTTCAGGCTTACGATCAGTTATGGTGGAGGACACAAACATGGCAGGGTTAACAACAGAAGTGGTTTTCAAGGCAGCATCATCCTGCTTTAATAACAGTGTGTTGTGGTTTGAGAGGAAGTGAGTTTTTTGGGATGATATGGTCAAATGAATGGGCGCTTAGATCTGAATACTGGCACCTGATGTGGCCATTGGACACATCATAGGGACATTGGATATGCCTCTGAGAACACGGGGGTTAAAAGCAGAGAACTCCCAGGAAACCTTCTCTTGAGTTCCAGAGGGGAAACAGGTCAGAGCTCCCCTGGCCAGCTGCGGGCTGGGCAGGGGAGGGGAAGCCATGGGGCCGGGTGAGGTAGGGCCCTGGACAGAGAGGGGAGGTGAAGAGGCCCTTGAGGACAGAAGGGTGGAGGAGCACTGAGAGGGCATCGGGCAGCACCCCCCCTCCCAGGAGAGAGAGAGAAACTGTGTCTGAATTTGATAGCAGCCAGCTGAGAAGGAGAAGGGGGGGGTGCAGAGAGAAGGTGCCCAGCAGGGCAGCCGTGGGAGTTCTGGACAGGCAGAGACTGAGATTTTTAACCCTTTTCTTGGATGATGGAAACCTGACAAGTGCTGATCCTCCTGGAGCTGAATGAGGAGATAACAGATGAGATAAGAGAAAATGGGCCATGAGAGAAGTGAAGAAGAATCTTGTCACTGACATCTTTTCATAAAAATCCTTTCTTGAGGATTTTTCCCCTTTCTGAGAAGCTGTGGCCTCAGCAACAAAATGTAAACAATGGTTATCTGCTGCTGTGGAATGCAACAGGTGTGTCCGCGATTGGTCTTGGGTGAATGTTTGGATTTACTGACCACTCACGGCAGAGCTGTTCTTGCATTCTGCCTGGACACAGAACTTTGTTATTGATTCCTTTTCTAATCTTAGCTAGCAAGCTTCTGAGAACTTTTCTCTCTATTCCTATTAGTATAGTTATAATGTAATATATATAATAAAATAATTAATCAAGCCTTCTGAACATGAGGTCAACATTCTTGTCTCTTTCTTCACCCTGAAAAACCCTTGCAAGCCCTGTAACAGAATCTTAGGTGGGAGGAAATGATGGAATGGCTTTTGGGCTGGACTTTTCTTGTATAGCCATGGATGGAACCATTTTTTTTTCCCTGTGACACAGAGACTGCATTTAGGGGGGAGGCAATGGCTTGGAGCCAAGAGGGTGCAGTGATGTATAGGAGTGCATGAACAGAGACAGAGGATGAGGAGGGTGGTGGTTGGTGCCCTTGATCTTCAGTGGAGAAGATCCCTGTTCTTGAGACCCGTTGGCCCCAGGGGGTGAATTAGGGGACAACAGGTGTCCCAAAAGTGAGAGACTGTGCTTTTTTTGGAACTGGGCAAAGCATCCTTAAAAGGGGAACTCCAGAAGCAGCTCTGGTCCATGTGCAGTGGTGAGAGCACTGGGCATGGAAAGAAGATGTCACGATGGCAAATGATCTCCGGGCGGTGCCATGTGTAACATAGAAACACAAGAGGTCTCAACTGTGTTTCCAGGGGAAGCCTATGGCACAAGAGCGACTCCTCTCTTCTTGATGAACTGAGAATTGATTATCTAAAGGGTGGTGATGGACTGAGAGTTGTTGTTCTGAGGTGTCAAGTGAGGGAGCGACCACCTTTGTTGATTTTTCGCATCTGACTCCGGTTTATTCATCAATCCATCACTTTTTATAACCATGTTAATTAAGTTCATGCATATTGCAAAATCTGAGCTCCTGACAGGCTGTAGAGAAAACTTCAGCTCCTCCTTTTGTTTACAATACCTGAAGTTAGTTTACTGAAACCAAGATCAGTGTTCCCACCATGATATGAAGAGTTCTCAAAACTTTCATCTCTGTTCTCAGACTGACTGTCTGCTCCCAGTAGCAGCCAAGGACAGAACGGTTTGAGAATCTTGTTGTTTATATAGAAGGTGGCTGAGAACCTAATTATTTACAGGATCAAGCCTGGGAAAGGCTGCTTTTACAGCAGGCTTCTAAATTTCTTTAAGGCACCTTTCTTTCTTGAAACCAGGCTCTCCACATTTCCCCTGGTTTTTTTTTCTTCTTTTTTTTTTTTTTTTTTTTGAGAAAGAAGGTTAGTTGCCAAGTTTTCTCTATCATCCTACCAACCATATTTTGAATACAACCAAAAATACAAAGCAAAATAAGCAAAAACATTCAAAGGCACATACAGTATCTCTATAAGTTCCCCCAGCCATGGTCCGAGCAATGGCTTTTACTCTAAAGGGTTAAAAGTCTGTCAGCTGTCCTCCCTCATGTGCACCTGGGGAAGAGGCGAACCGCGAGTCTGAAAAATGATCCTCTGTGTCCTTGAAGTTTTCACATCCACCCTTTTCCTTGGGTTTCTCAGAAAAGTTCAAGATCAGTTTTACAGACTGTAATCCTTTGGTCATTTGGCTCAAATGGCATCAGCTGGGTTATTTCTCAGTCCTTGGTTGATTTGGAGTAGTGAAGAATTAGCATGCATTTAAAACACAAAATATTTAAACTTAACAGACTTATTTTAAGATCAACAAAGCCTACATGCAAAATCAATTAACTCTAATAAAACTTAAACAAGAATCAGAAAAATTCTATGTGCTACACAGCTCAAACAAAACTCAGGTGTGTTACTTTGCATACAGGTCATAAAATAAATGCCTATCATAAAAGCATAAATTTATCTAACATCGCTTAAACTTAACAGCACCTAGACTTAATATTTTAAACTTAAATATCAAACTTAACAAAACTTAACATTACTTAAGTTTAATTTTAACAAAATCATCTGATTTTAAATTCTATGTAACTTATACTTAATATAACTTTAATCTTAACAAAAAACTTTTGGTCAACAAAAGTTTGTTTGCCAGCAATCATGATAGAAAGCAAGTGATATCCCAAAATGAATATCAGATGCTGTATGTTTTGTTAATCACATGCTTTTAAAAACTAAGCTTTTATTAACTAAAATTTGAAATTATTAACTATTTCAAATTTTCTATTTCATATTTTATTATATTATTATTATTATTCACTTTATTTTATTATTATCATTCATTTTACTATTTATCATTATTTCATTTTATTATTTATCATTATTTTATCTTATTATTTATTTCATATTTTATTATTATTTATTTTTATTATTCATTTATTATTTATTTACCATTTTATTATTTCATTTATATCACTACTATGCCTTCCAAAGTGGCTTTGAAGTAGGAAACACCTCTCCACCACTCCTAAAAAAGAAACATTTCCTTTGGATCCAGAGAAAGGAAACAATTCTTATTTAAAAATTATATAGCAATTTTATAAAATGCCTCTTCGAGGAAATACATCAGCAGATGTTTTCCTTGTGTAAAACAGACATTTTTCAGCTTAAATCTTTAAAACACATACACTATTTAAAGTTTGTGTTTATGTATTACCTTTTATATTAGTAATTCAGTAAAACTTTTAATCTATACCAAAACTATTTTTCTTTATCACTCTTAATTTAGCTTTCAGGGAACAGCAAAGCTACATTGCATACCAAAAAAGATAACTGAAAGTTTAGAGAAGGAAGCTAAAGCAGCCTAAGCCACTGCAGGCTCTTATTTTACTCCAGATTACCTGCAGCCAAACACAGACATGGCAAGAACAGAAACTTTACAGACAAGAGAGAGAGAGAGAGCCTATAAGTTTTCAATCAACAAGCTAAATCAACCACTTCAGAACAGTAGCAGCCTTCTCTCACCTGGCTTACTACTAGTCTGAGCAGGAGAGGAAAAAAGAAACCCAAAACTTAAGAAAATGAGTATGAAATACATATAAACTAAGATAACAGATTTAAGTAGCTTAAAATTAGAGCAGAGCTACCAAGAGTTAATTTGGTCTTGCGGCGTGAATGTCGGAGGAGGGATCAAGCTCCCCCGCGCTGGCTCTTCCCGTGGTATCGAAGAGGGCGAAAAACTTCTGGTCTCACAGCGCGGCGGCGGCTCCGCTCGACTGCCGCTGGGGCCAGGCTGGGCACGCCCTCGGCGCTGCTGGTGCCGGCGTTGCTGGGTGCGGTGCGCGCTCTGTCCGCGCTGCAGCCTTGGCGGCTTCCTCCGCGCGGGGCGCGGCGTGGCTGCTGTCAGCTCCCGCGGCTGTTCTCGCTACTCTCGGCTCCCACTGCTGCTGGGCTCTCCGCGCAGCTTCTCGGTGCGGCTTCTCCGGCGGCTCTCGCGGCGGCGTGCTCGGCTTCCGCCGCGGCCCCCTGCGGCTTGCTCAGCTCGGTTCCCGCCGCGCGGCGCGGCCTCCCCCCGCCGCTGCCTTTGTTATCGCCGCTACAGCGCAGCACTACAGGCGGTCGCTCAGCGCTGCTGCTCAACTTCTTGACAGTTTTATCAGTGTCCCATGATAAATCACCGAATTCACGCCATCCCGTTAGGTTGTAAACCGTAAGGAGAATAAGGAAAACCCCTTTAGTATAGCTATCAGTCCAAAGGCCCGTTAAATCCTTTTGCAAATTCATCCCCTTAATCGGTGGTTTTTATAACTATGCTGCTTCCCTTTTTCCTACCCGATTTCCAGCGCTGGTTTGCAGCTCTTTAAGACTTCGGCAGCACGTCTCAGTCGGGCTCGTCTTTACGGTCACCCAAGGCACACGACGCGTATCAGCTTCTTTTTTATCCCTCTATCGCATTTACCTGCCTTCCCGCTGCATAGGAACTGACCCGTTTTCACTTCGCATGGTGCATATCACGTCGGGGTCACCATTATGTCGAAGTGAGGGAGCGACCACCTTTGTTGATTTTTCGCATCTGACTCCGGTTTATTCATCAATCCATCACTTTTTATAACCGTGTTAATTAAGTTCATGCATGTTGCAAAATCTGAGCTCCTGACAGGCTGTAGAGAAAACTTCAGCTCCTCCTTTTGTTTACAATACCTGAAGTTAGTTTACTGAAACCAAGATCAGTGTTCCCACCATGATATGAAGAGTTCTCAAAACTTTCATCTCTGTTCTCAGACTGACTGTCTGCTCCCAGTAGCAGCCAAGGACAGAACGGTTTGAGAATCTTGTTGTTTATATAGAAGGTGGCTGAGAACCTAATTATTTACAGGATCAAGCCTGGGAAAGGCTGCTTTTACAGCAGGCTTCTAAATTTCTTTAAGGCACCTTTCTTTCTTGAAAGCAGGCTCTCCACACTGAGGGGTGGTAACTGAACTGAGAATCCAAGGTTTTGCTTACTGTGATGTATTGGGAATTTGATGGGGGAAGGAGGAATGTTTGGAAGGTTTTCATCCTGAGTTCTGCGTGTTACTTTTATATATTGTAAATTAATAAAGTTGTAGTTTTTTCCCTTTTATTCCTAAGCTGGAGCCTGCTTTGCTCTATTCCTGGTCTCATCTCACAGCAGACACCAGGGAGAATGTATTTTCATGGGGGCACTGGCATTGTGTCAGCATCAAACTGTGACACCTTTGTAGCAGATGCCTGGCCTGTCTATAACTCGGAGCTCCTCCGCACCACAGGTAAGAGACCCAACCTGGCAGATACTTGGGACAGGTGGACAAAAATGTTGGCCAGTGCTCTAGAGGAATCCCAAGAACTGGACCTGTTGGGGTCCTCCAAGGCCACATCCTGTGTCAAATTTTACTTTAGACATCTGAAAAAAAATTGGCCAGAAATTGACCGGACACAAAACACATACCAAAAAGACATATCAGCAATTAATAAAGCCTGTAACTATCCCTATGGATAAATATCAACTATATTGAAAAGCAGTAAATGCAATGCCTTATTACATATCAAATTTTAACATGGTCTGATTTCTTTAACAAGAATGCTAACAAATTTGCCATATAAAATGATGCCAGATGCAGTCACAAAAAGCTGTTGGGCTGTTCAGCAATATGCTAAATTGCACATTATTATGTTTATTTTCCAGTAAACCTGCACTTTAAAAAGTCTTACTGAATTTCTCTTTCCATGGAATTTGCAGTTACCATGGGTTTTTCTAACAACTGCTTTACTTATAATTCTAATATGCTTGTTACAACTTGAATCCCTCCAGTACACCATCATGCGCTTATTTCACTTCTGGCTTATTCACCTTCAAGTAGTCTTTTTGTGTTAATAACCTTGGACAAAAATTACATCATGTCATATCTATAACTTTTAAGGATGTTCATTTTAATTCTGTTAAATTAAAGCCCAATATTTTGATGCTCAGTTACCTTCTGTTAAATTAAATAAGTCAAAGTTTTGTTTGGTTAATTCTGGTAGATTTTATTTCTGTTAAGTTTCAGTATTACTAAGTTTGAACAATGTTCTATTCCAGTTTTTTTGCATCCAGTTATGTTTGGTATTAAATAGGAATTAACTTTGAGTTCTCTTGAGTGCGCTTTTTGTACTACCAAGGTGATAATGAAATTATGTTTATTAATTGGAAATCCTTTTAGGGCTGAGTTTAAGTTCCTCTTGTTAAGCTCTAGCGCTGTCCAAATAAATTTCTATCAGGTTTGAGTGTTATTTAACCTGAGGTATCATCAATTTTACTAGTGAGCTGTTCAGTGTTTTCCTTTGATGCATTTAGTCTGTCATAAATACATAAATGTTTGTATTACTGTTTTTATAGCCAGCTTTTCACATGCCTTACCACTTTTTGGTGTAATTATCTACAAGACACGTGTCATTTCAGGATCCTCCTTTTGTTCACTAGCTGCTTATGTATCTCTCAGACCAGACTACCCTCTAGCTGGGCTTCACACTGTGGCTCTATGCTTTGATCCAGTGCTGTCTCATCATTTTTAAGTATTTTTCAGAGTTCCAAGAAATGAGATCTGAGCTTTGTCAGAAGTCTCCTCTAAACTGATGGTATTGTGACATCTACTCTCAGTAATCAGATGCAGCCCCAATTATTATTACAGAACCACTCCAACAGTTTGCTGGGTTTAAAGCATCTCTCTGCTGAGGAAATTTTGGAGGAGACAGCTCTTGGATGGTTCATTAGTCTGTCACCCCTAGACCTTTACCCCTAAGTGCTATTCCCAAGATCCTTGTTTTAAATTACGTTTAAGGAATTCTCTCCCACTTAGAGATTGGGTGGTGGCCAGACCTTAGCTCTACCTGGATGGGAATTTGCCAACAGACCCAGATGTTTTCTGCATCAAAGCTAGATTTGAGTTGCTTTGACTTGGCAATTTGACCACCTAGACATGACAGTTGAACTTTTTTGAAAGGGAGTTTGGGAATTATTATCTGGAAATAATGATCCAAGTCTCCACTGAATCGAGGTTTGTCAGCTGTTTGCAGACTCTGGGATGATGGTACATTATTGCCGAGATTGCTATTTACCTAATTCCACCTATGTTGTTAGCTTTGTCTGCTACTTGAAATATTCCTGATTGTTGGATCCAAATTATTCCTAATTGCTGTAAGTTTCTTGTCCACTGCATGTATTATTTTGCTATGATGTTTCATCATACTCATAACAAAAGACATGCATCTCATTCTTAAAAAACAAAAAAATAGAGGAATGAACACCTTAAGAACGTTCAAGTAATGCAATATGTACAAGAGAAATTTGGACAACTAATCATTTTGAATAATGCAATATTTATATGAGAAATTTGGAAAAAAGATCATCACATCTAAATCCCAGTTAAATGTACCACAGTGAAGCCTATTTGATTCATTAACTTCAGGAGAAGATGTGCCGGTGTTTTATCATCAGCAGTTCAAAGCAGTCACCTGTTCATTCCATCAGATACTGATCAGCTCTGAAAAAATGAGGCCCAGTGAAAGGAGAAATAACCTCATCACCGTGCAGCCTTTGTGGCCAGAGCAGGAGCAGGACTGCCAAGACATGGCTGTGGCTGGAAACTGACGGAGGCAATTTGCCAACAAAAGCCTCATGGCATCCTCACGGTACAGTGCTCCTACGAACCTTCTGCAGGTATTCCCTGTTCCAGCGCCCAGGAGGACATTCAGTGATGTCAAAGATCAGCATTTCCAGCTCACAGACTTTCTCATCCTTCTCAACTCATTGGAAACAATGGTCATTTCTTTCCATTTCCCTAAGAGACATTGGACATTATTCTTTTGTTTTCTCATGCTGCAAAACCCTGTGTCAATGACTTGATAGAATTTGGTAAGTTTTGTTGATTGTAATTGGTCTTTTATCTATCTTATCCCATATCTAACAGATAACCAGTGATAACCTTGATGAGATAATACCCTCACAAGAGTGAGCTGTTTCAACATCAGAACATAGGAGCCTTTTTTAAATGAATGAAAAGGGGGAGATGTCATAGAACAGTAGAATAATGATAAAAGAAAGGTCTTTTGAAATCAGGCCTTTTTCTGCCATATTCATAGCTGGCCTGTCATCTCTTCTGAGTGCAGCTAAGCAGTTACAAGTTCCCATGTGAAGCTATTGCGAGAATGAGACTTTGTGACCAGTCTATTCTGAGGGTGAAAAACAAATGCACCTGCAACAACAAGGGATTTCTCCCATGAGACTCAGTGAAGAGAACAGGTAAACAATACAATAGAGAGATTTGACGCACAAGTAAAATCTCTTTAATTAACCAATAACAGAATAACTGGCAAGTAATCTATGAACTAACTAAAGCTGCACACGAAGTCTTTCAAACTTTGTAAAATGAGTTGTGTGAATAAAAAATGAAGAGTTCTCCATCTCATCTGGGTCTTCTGGGATTTCAGTTCCCCCCTTCTTTGAGGCTTTGAGTTCCCTCTTCTTTGGGGCTTTGGGTTCCTTCTTCTCTGGGATTTTGGGTTCACACTTCTTTGGGGCTTTGGTTTCCTTCCTCTCTGGTGTTTTGGTTTCCTTCTTCTCTGGAGCCTTGATTTCTTTCTTCTCTGGGATTTTGGTTTTCTTCTTCTCTGGGAGTTTGGTTTCCTTCTTCTCTTGGGTCTTGGTTTTCCCATTCGCTGGTTTTGGAAGTTGCTTCCCTGCAGAGACACTCTTCTTTTCCTTCTTCTGCCTCTCTTCCTCCTCTAAGGCTTTTGCCTCCTCCTCGACCTTTTGAGCTGGCTCCTTCAGCTCCCTTCTGCAGACAAAATAGGAAACATGGCTGAGAGTCCCACCAGAACCTTGGGCTCCCTAGTCCTGGCTGGCCCTGCACTTCATTCCTTGACCCTGAGGCCATTTCCGTGAATTCTCCTCAACCCACAGAGGCTGGGAACATCCCAAGTGAGGAAATTGGTAGAAGGGGACCTCCAGGACCAGCCAAACCTGAGCTTTGCCATCATAAGGTGTTGGCTGGGCAAGCTCCCTCTGAAGGCACAGCCAGACCCCTCCAGCCCCCGCCAAAGGCTGATCCAGCAGCTCTCTGCGCTGGTGCCTGGAAATGCCCTTTGTCTCTTGGCTTCCCACTTTAAAGCAGAGCACAGATTGCTGACATCTGCTGAGCTCTCCTACAGTTCTTACTCAGCTCATTCAGCCCCCTTCTCCCTGGGCATAGCTGAGGCATGATTTTAAAGAGTTCAGATTTCAGCTGAGGGTTAGAAGCAATTCCCATTGATCAGGATGTAGGTTAGATAGGCAGACCATAGGTTAATGATTATGAGATGCTTAAGCTGGAGCTGATTGTTCTATTGTTTACCATTAGGAGCATCTTTCTAGAGGGAAGTGGAGGAAGTGAACTGGTATAAGAACATCTTGAAACCAGTAGAACAATGGTTAGCACCTGGGCTTGATGTCAATCAATCACTAAGTTGGGGACCTTGGATGGTGCCAGAGGGTCACAGAGACCTGATAAAGACCACTGACCCACTTTGAGACCATTGACCCAGTTCAAGGGAAGAATTGCATGGGAGTGAAGGACCAATGACCTCATTTGAATACAGAGCAGGGATGGGAGGTGCTGGGGTTGTGCAGATGTATTGTATGTAAGACCTTGGGAAATAAAGAGAGGGCAAAGAACATTGGACAGCACGGTCACGCCTTTTAGGGATGGCTCTGGTGCCGCCCACCTGTGTTAATAAACATCCCACTGTCTAACTTTAATTAGTTAGAGAGTCTCTGTCCGTGATCTTCAGTTTTAACGACTCCTAGCCTGCTCCTTCATGAGAACAATCCTATCAGTCAGAAAGCAAAGGCTACAGGAACTCCTCTCCTGCAAGACAGGCTCTTGTCAGCCAGATTTCCTGCTGGAACCCAGCTGGGACCAAGCAAACCAGTGCTGGCTGCCATGGAAACCATTGGAAGCAGCCTCATCCATCTCCTCCCCATGAAACCAACTTCAGCCTGGCCTGAAGAAGTCCTGCTGCACAGGCTGGCTTTAAGCAGCCTCCACTCCCAGCTCCACACTTGGCCTGTGTGTCCTGAGCTGGCTGCCTTGCTGGAGCTGAGCTTCTCCTGTGCTTGCCTACGGCTGCAGCTGCAGGGGAGCCTAAAGGACAGGAGCCTTTCTGGCTGCTGTCCCACCATAAGGAGAACCCTGGCAGGTCAGCATTGCAAGGACTTCATCTGTGGCAGGAGCAGGACCCAAAGCAAGGTTTGCTCTGTGCCCCACACCTGCCCATACCACAATCCCACTGTTCTGGTGAAGAAGGCAGATGATGAAGAAGATGCCACTCAACACCATGGACTTCAAGACACCTCTAGAGGTGGTGCCAAGGCAAGCCCAGAGCCCAGCTCCCTGCAGACAGCAGCTAAGCCAGCAGGGCTCAGCACTCAAATAGAGAAGAAGAGGTTCTGTCTCAACAGAAGAAGGTCCTTCCTCTCTTGGCAGCCAGGGAGCTCAGAGTGGCCATCCCTGTGTTGCTGCTGGCCTTTGCTGTGCAGCTCCTCTGAGCTCAGAGGCCTTGGAGCAGGGAAGCCCTGCAGGGACAATAACCCATGGCAGAGCAGGAACCCACGGAAGGCTGACTCACCTGTCCCTGAGAGGGGCCTGTGAGCCACAGGTGATCTCCTGGGGGCTCAGGGAGGAGCTGACACGTGAGGCCGCCCTGGGCACCAGCACCTCGGAGGTGGAGCCTCCCTCCATGTGGCACAGCTCCGGGACATTGCAGGTGGTGGTGAGGTGGCCAGAGAGGGTGGAGGAGACCTGCTGGCTCTGTCCTGGCTGCAGCACACCTGGCAGTGGCAGGATACTGAAAGCCTGGACGGAAGACAGGAGAGATTGAGGTGTTGAGCATGGAAATGGAGGCAGAAGAGCATCTTGGAGCAAAGTGCAGCTGTAGCCAGAGGGGCCTATTCCCCAAACACTGCCAGAATCACCCTCACCTCATCCTGCATCCATGCCACTGACCAGTGCAGGGACCATGGGGAAAATCTTCTCCCATACTCACGGGTCAATGCATTAATTAGTACATGACATGAAAGTGAACTGGGATGGCTCCTGGCAGTAGAAATTCTCTCTGATGCACAACTTGCCTTTAAAAAGTTTCAAAACTTCCTGCTTTTAGAAAAGGAGGAGACTCAGAGTGAGAGCTCTTGGAGCTGAGGGAAGGAGTCCAGCCCAGCTCATCTGACTCCTGAGGCTCTTCCCCTCTCTCTCTGATTTAAATGCTGCTTTCTCAAGGTGCTACAGCAAAAGCTCCTGCAAAAATTTCCTGTGGAGCACCTGAGGAGTTCCAGGGGGAGCAGTGCCCTCCACAGGTGCCGCACAGCGTCCTTGGGCAGCCCCACAACGTGTCCTGCACGGCCTCTCCAACAAGCAGCTGCCCCAGGAGCACTTTGTGATGGGCCTGCAGGGATGGGAGGCCCCTCTGTGGCCAATGCTGAGGGCCCCCAGTGGCACTGGCAGCTCCAGCCCTGCTTGCCACACTGACAATGGGCAAGGGAGACAGATTCCCTCTTGCCTTCTCCGCTCCCAGGGGAGTGTGAGCCACGTCCAGGGAGCATCTGAATCCCTCCAAGCCTCGAGGGAGGCGAGGGTGCTCAGCAGTTGGTGCTGGCACCCAAAAAACAAGCCATTTTCTATGCTGGGAGGAAGAGACAGCCCCCTGCAAAGTCTCCCTTTGTCAGACAGCTCCAGGGCCAGCAGTGCAATAGCAGCTCTGGGTGAAAGCAGAGCCCTGCAAACAGGGAGTCTGGCTGCCTTGGGAAGAGGCTCCATGGAGATCAGGATCATCCCAGCTTGCTCTGGGAGGGAAGCTGGAGGTGTTACCATGATGATGCAGAGAAAAGCCTCATCTTACATGGGGAAGGAAACAAGGCAAAAAATCCCACACTCAGCACAGGCCTGTAGGATCTGAGTCAGCTTCTCCAAGGAAAACTCTCCTATTTCTCCCTCCCACACAGCCCATGTCCAGCCACTGGCCCTGCTGCCCAGCCCACTGTCAGGGCACAGCACAGCAGGGCAGCAAAAAGGGAGCTCAGCATGAGCAGGACTTGGTGCTGGCAGGCTGGGGAGGCAAAGCAAGCAGTAGGTGTACAAGAAAATCTATCTCTGCTCCTGAAGAGTGGGTAAAATCCTGCACTTCTTTCAGGGCTCTGGCTGCCTCCACCTTTCCAGTCCTGAAGTGCCTCCATCGAGTTGCCGGGCAATCCAGACTGGTTCTCCTCTCCTTTGGTGGCTGGGGTTTGAATTTAGGTGGGTGGAGCTCATCTCTGGAAAATAAATAACTATGAACAGGGACCTGCAGTGTGAGGGAGGGACGCTTGCACGAGCAGCTCCTGGCCAGGATGCAGCCCCTGGCTGAGTGCTGGCACATTGAACTGAGAAATGGTTTGATCCAGCCCTTCCCAATCCAGGCTGGGGCAGGTCTGTTCTAAAGGCAGCCCAGGGATGACACTGAGGTGCTGCAGCAGCTGCAACTGCTTGCATTGAGCAACTACAGAGGACAGGCATTAACACCTGGTGGGGATGCAAAAAGCACAGTGGGAGAGGAAAAGACAGAGAAGGCCGCAAAAAGGTGAGATTTGAGACACTGAGGGGCAGACCCAGCCAGTGCCCAGCCAGCACAGCCCACCCAGTGCCCAAGGCCAGAAACTCTGCAGCTCCACCAGGGATTTATCAGGAATGTTCCCCTGACACCGCTGGGGGGTTGGTTGACATTTTCCAACAATCCCAGGTGACTCAGGTCACATTCCCCATCCATCCATCCTTCCATCCATACATACACAGGCTGTGGTGCTGGGATCCTGCCAAGCTCTGCCGGCCTTGGGCTTGGGGAGATTTCTGCCAGCCGTCCTGAGCTCCGTAATTGTGCTCTCTGTTCCAGGAAGCAAGCAAGAAAGATTTTAAAATCCCCAAAACAAACCACAACAGACAAACCTAAAAAACCTTCAACAGCTCAACCCTGCTCAAGTTATTTCTTTAGGGACAGCTACCACTCTCCAGCTGAAATGCTGGGCTTTTGGGGAAAAAGAAAATTACATGTTCACCTCCAAATTGAAAAGGATTAAGGTAAGAGAACCTTTCAAACTAAAAATTATTGGCCCAAAGCTTTTATCTTTGCAAGAAATCTCTAGGTAAGACCAGCCTGACAGTTAAACAACTGGTTCTTCTGGTGGGGAGAAACCCTCCAATTTAAGGGAAGCAGCCTGATAGTTAAAAGCAACTGTTTGGTCAAACTTCAGGCTCCCTGCATTGCCTTTCCTTCCTGTTCACTGATTTACAGGCAGTGCCACGATGGCCCGGGTTCAGATGTTTGGTGCCATCCAAGGAATTTGGCATTGCCATTTCCATGTTTTAATCAAAGTTTCAATCCTTTCAACCAGTCCTCAAATGCCAGCTTTCCTTTCTTTTACAGAAAGCTCAAGGTTCCTAGAAGACTTCTGACATCCTCTTTTGTGCTCAGAGGGATGACATTTTCAAACAGATGTTTCCAAAGTTAACAGCATTTGAAAGAATAATGAACTCAAATGCCCCTGGATTCCAGCTTAGCCCAGCTCCATTCTGTGTCAGACACTGAGATTCCCACCTCTAAGGCAGGAGCTGTTTGTGCCCCCCATCCCTCCTGTCCTTCTCCCCAGCAGCCTGTGCCTGTTGTCCCCGGCAGAATCCCTGTCCCTGTGCACCCTGCCAGGAGCAGCTGCACACAGGCTCACATCTCCCCTTGCCCTCACCAGGGGGTTTCTCTCATCCCCGAACACGCCGATGAGAACGTCGGTGCGATGAGTGCCCAGGGCCTGCACTGCCACCACAACTGGGATCTCTGCTGTGCTCTGGGGCTGCACAATCCCACAGGGCTTGGGGCTGGAGTAGAGCACAGCAGAGTCCTCCTTGCATTTCTGGAAGGGACACAATGAAATGCAGATTCAGATGGACCTCTCAAGAAACTTTAGGCTCCTTAACATCCACCACAACAGCAACTTACACACACCTTTAAAACTCCCCAGGACAAAGGTCAAAGGCACAAACAAGATGCAAGAATTGTAGGTATAGCACTCCCAGGGCATCCTGCAAGGAGGCTGCCAGCACAGGCACTGCTGTCTGTGGGTGCAGCAGCTTTTCACAACCCTCTAAGATCTCCCACAGGAAAACACCCTGAGGACTAGAACATCAGCTGTTTCCTCAGGAGCTTAAACTGCCTCCTAAAGTTTACAGCTGGGTAGGATCCTGTTCTCAGCAGATCTTGAAGACTAAATAGAAACCAGCAAGGTCTTACCCAAACCCTTTTTCCCCCTAATAATCTTCTCAGGAATATTTGACAGGAGGAGGTGGATGTGATGCCAAACCTGGGGAATAAGCCCGTAGCAGCCAGGAAGGTGGCTGGGATTCCTAATGAGGATCTTCCTCTCATAGGGCACCTTCAGGTGGCACTCATCACACAGCAGCACTGGGGAGGACACTTGGAGCTCAGGAACGAGACATCTGGGCAAAGAGATGACCCCAGAACAATCAGAGATACTGAGAGAATGGAGAATGCTTACCCCCAAAGATTGTGAAATGGAGCAGAACACATTGGTCACTGTCAAATGCACATTGAAGAGCCCTACAGGGATAAATTGCCTTCTACCTCTTCCCACTCCAACATGTCTTGTCAAGGAGGGGCAAACCCTGAGAGGCAGCACCCAGAGGCTGCCAAGTGCCCCAGGCAGAGCACTTTGCCCCACAGCTGCCTCAGCCCCTCCTTTGCCCAAGAAGGCTTGCAAGGACTCCTGGAACAGTCCCAGTGACCCACGAGCTCTGGGGGAGCCTTCCCAACAAGGATCAGTGCTCGCTAAGGCTCAAGGAACACACAGCTCCAGTGTCTCAGTAAAAATGACTCAACAAGGATCAGTGCTCCCTAAGGCTCAAGGAACACACAGCTCCCGTGTCTCAGTAAAAATGACTCCCTTCTCTGCCATGGTACTGTTGCCCTGCCTGAGAACTCAGCTCTTTGCCCCAGCCCTGGAGGGCACGAGACAGCAGCTGCCCCACAGAGGGGCTGATCAGCCCCTGCCAGGCCCTGCAGCTCCCTGGCTCCTTCACTGCACAGCTCCAGGCACTGCCTGGCCCCAGCTCCACCTGCTGTACACAATGGCAGCCCAGGCACTGCCTGGATGGCTCTGCCTGGCACAGGGAACAGCACCAGGGAGCTGCATCCCTCTGGGCATCACACTGACACCCACAGCAGCACAGCAGCATGGAATTCTGCTGCAGCAACAACGACTTTTGCTCTCAACTCTGACAACATTAAAGCTCAAAACAGGAAGCACAGGGAAGGACAAAAACTGGAGCTGACCTGCCACATCAAGGGCTGCTTTCCCCTTGTCAGACCTTGCCCTCCCAACTCTTGCTGGGAGCCACTTCCCCCCTGCCATGTGCCCTCATGGACAGAGCCAGAGCCTGACTCTCAGCAGCTGCTTGGTGTGGCCCAAACCAGTGCACGGTGCTCACAACCAGCACAACTCCACCTCTTGCAGCCAGAAGGAGAGGAGGCCCTCGGGAAATTTGTTCCACCTCAAGCACCAAAAACAAGGCCAATCAATGATATCTTTCCTGGTGCCTTTAGAAGAGGGCCCAGGACCGTGCTGGGCTGTGAGCAAACGTGCTTTTCACCACGGGCTGCTGCCCAAGCACTGCTGTTCTCGTGTCCAGCTGGCACAACATGAGGGCATTCAGCAGCACTTCTCCTTGGCAGCTGCAGCCAGCACAGCCTGGGCAAGGCAGTGCCTGGGGGAGGCCAGGCAAGGGCTGCTACCTGGCTGTGATGATCAGGGCTGCCACTCCCTTGCCAATACCCTCCAGGTCCACCAGCAATCTCCGGTAGAACTCCATCACCGTGTTGGAGCACAGGGTCACCTGGTGGAAGAGAAGAACAGTCAATTCTTCCTTACAAAAGCTCATTATCCACGGGTGATATCCTCCAGTTCCTGAGGGAGGATTTCGCCTTAATTCTTCTGCTGCTCCATGTGTAGAGCACAGCCTCAGAGTAACAAAAGCCTTCTGCCAATACCAGATTTGTTAAACACACCTTCTTTCAGGGCACAGGTCAGCTACATTAAAACATTAGACTACAGCTCCATGCACCACTGCATTCAAATTAAGGGGCAAATTTCTCATCTGACTACAAAGACATCCATGCAGAGGAAATCTGACTTGACCACAATGAGTTCAGCTTTACAGCAGGAGGCTGAGGGCAAAGTGTGGCCCAGCAGGTGCTGGGCAGTTCATGGCTGACCTGGGAGCCCGAGCCCGGGCTGGCTCTGAGAACTCCAGCCCCACACCAGGAGTGGGGAACTGCCCCAGGATGGGCATTGACCAGAGGCAGAACCCTCAGAACTGCCCCAGGGTGGGCATTGACCAGAGGCAGAACCCTCAGAGCCAGAACTGCCCCAGGGTGGGCATTGACCACAGGCAGAACCCTCAGAACTGCCCCAGGGTGGGCATTGACCAGAGGCAGAACCCTCAGAACTGCCCCAGGGTGGGCATTGACCACAGGCAGAACCCTCAGCACTGCCCCAGGGTGGGCACTGACCAGAGGCAGAACCCTCAGCACTGCCCCAGGGTGGCATTGACCACAAGGCAGAACCCTCAGCACTGCCCCAGGTGGCATGACCAGAGGCAGAACCCTCAGAACTGCCCCAGGGGGATCAGCAAGGCATCTGAGCAAAGAGCCTGCACTCCAGGCAGAACTCTCAGAACTGCCCAGGGGTGGCATGACCAACAGGCAGAACCAGAATGCCCAGGTGGGCACTGAGCTCTACACCACATGCAGAGCAAGCACCACTTGGGTACAGCAGAGGAGAAAGGGAAGGTCACATGGGTTAAGGGGTCCTCAAAGGAAAGGGATATTCCAGCAAAAGGATCAGAGCAAAAGAGCCCATGTACATCTGGCAAAGAATTTTGTAAGACACAAAAGCAGGGTGGGTTGACAACAGCAAACCAAAAGGGAATCCTCAGGGGAGCACTGAGGGGATTACATCAAGTGTCTGGAGCCACTTTGGGTAAGAGGGTGGGGAGGATGGCTCACATGGGTTAATGGGGCCTCCAGGAATAGGGGAATTCCAAAGGGGTGTTCAGACAGGGATTGGCTCCAGGTTAAATTGGCAAAGAAGGTTGGGGAACAAAAGGGGCTGGGTTTGACAGCAGGGAAAGAGCTGGAACAAGGGGCAGGGAATGGCATGAGGGACAGCTTTGAGGGAGGGTAAAACCCAGGGGTAAACCCACTCGGGGAGAACACGGGGTACCAGAGAACAAACCACTTAACAAGGAATCAATACAATAAATTTGAACCGCTACACATGGCTGCAGATTTTTTGGCTCCACTGGAGCTTCCTGCAGTGAACACAAATCATTCTGCTCCCCAGGAGGGGGGAAATGAGACCAAGAAGAAAAGCTCACTGCTTGATACAATGACATCTTTCTAACAGCCACCTTCTGCCCTCATCCTTGCTCTGCCCCATTGCAATCAAATCAATCGCTCTCAAAAACACAAGAATGGCTTCAGGCCTTGACCATAAGGTCTGTGAGCTCAGCATATGATTTTGGAAAGCAAACAGTGCTCCTTGAGGAACATCTCGAGTAAGCCAGCTAGCAGAGGCCTCCCAGCAGTGCAGATCTCTCAGTGCCAGGATGCTCCAAGCTGGCACCAGAGCTAAAGCCCTCCCACCCTGCAGTGCAGCTCCAGCCCTGGTGCTGCAGCGGCTGTGGCTGGGCTCTTGCCGTACCTCGATGTCCTGGTGTCCCTGGGGGAGGATGGTGCCTTGGCTGGGATTGATGGTGAACTCCCTGGGCTCCACATAGAAATGGATTCCCTTGCTCCAGGCCGGGTCGGTGTCCCTGCGGATCTGATCCACGCTGTCCACAGCCGGCTGCGTGCCATCGTCCGACATGCGGAGCTGGAACGTCAGGGGCACCGCGGAGCTGTTGGTGAGGCGGCAGCGCTGCGTGTAGGGAAAGCCTGGGCAAGGACACAAATATCCATTCAGGCACCCAGCAGGGCATGATCCTGGGGGCAAGATCCTGGCAGGATCAAAGTGGGATTGGAGTTGAGCTCTTTATTATCTGAACTACAGCTCACCCAGAAGCTGCGTGAGGAATTAATCGTCACTTAGTTCCCTTTGACACAGATTGACTGCAGCCTTGAAAATGCCCACTCCTAGCCCTGCTGAATGCTGCTAGATTCTCTCTTCGTGATGGGGACGAGCTCCCTCACCTGCCCCAAACCAGCACCAGGTCTCTCTCAGTGATGAGTGTGCACCCAGACCCAGCATTTACTCTGAGAATTCAAGCTGTCCAATTCCCTGCTCAGCCTGCCAACACTCCCACCTTTTTCAAGACATATAAAGAGTGAGTTGTCAGTGAGAAGAAGCTACAGCAAAAGAAAGTGAGGATGGAATCAGGAACTAGAATGTGATGCAAAGCACGCTACTGCAGCTTCTCTCTGCAGGATCCTTAAGGCATCTCTTGCTTTGGGCCAAACAGACTGAGCACGTGACAGCTCAGAGCCCACTCAACTGGGGCACAGCTGTTTTGCGGAGAAAAGAAGAAACCTCACAACTTGTAAAAGTTGTAAAGCCCGGTATGCTTTATTACGACGCGCGCCGGACGCAAGACTCCCCAAAAGGGCATGCGTGCCCCTGGAGACTCCGAGTCCCCTTTTTATCCCCCCTTCCAAATGCATATGCATACAGTTTCAAATTAAGTTCATACATATTCATTCCACATGACATTTAGCACTAATTCTTCTTTATCGAAGGAATTCCTAAGTCGGGGGCAGATTGACCTCGTGGTTTTTCTGTTTTTCTTTCTCTGTCTCCTTGCTGTCTCTGGAACGCGGCCTCTCCTTCAGCTTTAGCTCCACAGACCCTTCACCTCTCCTAGACACTTTACCTAGTTCAGGATGGATATTCTGTCTCATTCCCCCCTTTCCTAGGAAATAAGTAAATTCTTTTACTTAAGGAAAATTTCCACGACAATAAGTGTCTTTTAGCGCTTTACCATGTACATTTGACAAAGAGGTTAGTACAGCTATTCGTTGTAGCATTCTCCAGTTCCAAATTAACAATGTAATAGATAATCCTAAGCTTATCCCAACTAATATTAGTAAAACTAGAATAGGGTGGCACAACTTATCAAAGGTTCCATTTGCAGTTGGTGATCACCCAAAGATCACATCTCACCAGTGATTATCCGTATTTTATTCTTTGTAGAACTCTGGTTATTTCTTTTGTACCATGTTGGACAGTAATTAAGGTTTTCTTTCCACTTTCTCGGATTTCTTTCAAGACTTCTAATAAGTCTTGGTGCTTAATTAATTGTTTTACCAATGTAAGGTTCACCCCGATAGGGGTAGGTGGTAGTCTGTGATACATTGTGTAATTGGCTGTAATCAGCTGGTGGGATGTTACTGGTACCAAATACGAAAAATCACACCCAATAATCTTAACAAAATTACAAATACAAATACAGAGATTAGAATGGTTTCTACTAGACAGAATAACATCATTGCTATTAATTTGTACAGCAGCACAAACAGTTCTCAAACATGCACCCTTTTCCAGTATATACGAGCACAGTTTTCTGGTCAGTGACTGGATGAATTTCAAAGTGACAAATACTCTGTTCAGTGTCCAAACACATCCTGGGCATTAGCAGTATTGCTTTCACAAATGAATCCCATTTGTTCTCTAGTAATGCAGGATTCTAAGTTTACTACCTGCCACTTTTCATTCATCTTTTTGTGCCCACACTCTATGTTCTGAAGGATAGAGTGTTGTTTCTTCATGGTTTAATCTTAGGGCAATGATGGGATGGATAACATAAACAGTGGCATTACATATGGTAAGCACAAAGGCAGTGGCCACATTAGAAATAGGATCATAGGTGAAATTCACCATAATCCACCAGGATTAAAACTTCCTTTCAAAATCAATTGCATTATCCCATTCAATTTTCTGAATTTGAGCTGGAAAATTACCTTCACCCCTTTCCTATATGATCAGAGCTGCTGTTGCTTGTATCCATAACTGTGCTTGTATACAACTGAAAGCTAAAGACACATTATCTTGAACTATACTAAGTGCTTCTACTATCAATTTGTGGTCTTGGTCCCCGGCCTGTTCATTCTTCTTTACTTTGGCAGTACTTTTGAAATCTGTCACTGGCTAGTTCCTAATGCCAGTAGAGATTACTATAAAGGCTGCTTCAATTTTGTTAGGCTACCTGCTGCAGCAGCCAGTTTATTCATCAGTATTTCTGAATCAATTCTATTTAAAACTCCTAATCTTGTCCCTAATATGCCAGTTAGATGTTTGTTATGGGGAACAGGAACTGCTTTCTGTCCATGATCATCCCTCCCTGCCAGAGGGATGTGCTGGGCTCATACTACAAATTCAGACACACTTCACAAGTGTATCTGACAGAGGTTTAGGTCATACTTGAGACAGATGTTTGTTCTGAAATGTAGAGACTTCAGGGAATTTTAACTTCTCTCTCTCCCTCCAAAGCACCTGATTTCCCAGATGTGTGGCAAGCAGGAATGTCTCTCCTGGTCACCCACCTTGCCCTTAGCTAAGATCAAGCTGTGGACTGTGTTCAGGGCAGAAGATAATGGAGGGGAAATCTTGAGAGAAGAGCCTAAATTCATTGCCTACAGGCTGTATCAGGGTGAAATTACACCAACTGTCTGATTCACTTAGGTCATCACAGACTTCCTGGTGTTCATATACACCAGGGGAGGTTCAGACACTAATTACATCTGGTCTCTCATAAGCCATCCTTTTGATGACTAAGCACTTTACTTTGATTTCTTCGCTTCAGATTCCTTGAAGTGTTCACAGCTCCTGTTCTTGCTATTCTTACTCCTCACATACTTGATTCTCGTGGATTACTACAGTAGATATGTTTAATATAAACCTTCTTTATCTCAGAAGGTTTTCCTATGGATCCAGTATACTGATTAAATGCCAGGGACCAAGGCCATTCAGCATTGCTTTGGGTAGAGGTACTCTCTAGTTTTAAAACTTCAGTTATAATTCCATACAAAACAATTCTGTACACTAAAGTATGAGCTACTCCCGACCGCAATATACTCATTTTGCCCGAATAAGTTTTAGTCTCAGTTCATTGTCTCCTGGTGTCACTCCTGAAGGGGCTTCTGGGCCTTCTTCACCCGAGAGTGATGGATCCAGCATTCTGCTCCTTGATTTTGATTGCAGTGAAGGTGGTGAGAGGTACTTGCAGTGGTCTCTCTCACTGTGGTTCTGAAGTCTTCTCTGTAAGAGACTTAACATATACATCAACCCCAGGCTATCCAACTCCCTGCTCCGAGTTCCAGCCACAAGTTTCTCAATTACTCTGAGCTGTTTGCTTAATGCCACCATGTAAGTGGACATTCTGGACATTCCCCTTGTATTCTGTTGTCTTCTATAAGGCATTCCAAAAGGATTCAGCATTCCTTTAGCTCAAAAGGTTTAGTTTGAATTTGCAATAGTGCTAGTGGAAGAGCTTCTTGTCCCAGTCTTATGATTTGCTGCTTAATCAAATGATTCATTCTCTCCCCCTGGCCGCTTGATTGGGGCAGTATGGGGTGTGAAGTTCTTAATCTATGCCCAGATGGCTACTAATCTGTTGCACTATTTTGGAAATGAAAGGTGATTCTTTATCTGAGGATATTGTGGCTGGAACTCTGAAGCGTGGTATTATCTCTTGTAAAAATGATCTGGTCACCTCTTGAGCTTTGACAGTTCTGGTGGGGAATGTTTCTGGCCACCCTGAAAATGTATCTATTAATACCAGTAAATACTGATAACCCCCTTTCCTTGGGAGTTCTGAAAAGTTGATTTGCCACTGCTATACAGGCCCATGGCCTCTCCCAGTCTGACCAAGTTTTGGCCCGGGGTATTTTGAGGTTAGTCTGGAGGCAAGGATCACATTATCAGCTCACCTGAGTGATAGTGGCATATAGATTCCTGACAATGATACAACAGTCCTTTCAATCAGATGTGTGTTCTAGAAAGCCTGTGGGATTACTACTTCAAAGTCAACACTTCATTCCAGTGCACTCTGTATCACTCGCAGCCTTGGTCATTTCGAGAAAGGAGCCACACTCTATAAAAGGCTTTAAGTAATTAGGCCCTAGTGTGTTTTCTAGTGCCCTTCCTTCACTAGTAACCACGAAAATGGGAGGGGATTACTAGCTCTCTTTCAATGGTAGCCCACCCCTTGCAGTTGTACGTCTCTTTTGATTAGTATTATTGTATTATGGCTTACCTTCGAGGAAAATCTGTACCTCACCCTTTGCTGCTTTCTTTGCCTCTCCATCCGCCAGCTCATTTCTTTCCTCCAATTTTAAGCTCACTCTCTGGTGTGCCTTAATATGCCTTTTCAGGTAGCCGAACTGCTTCCAGCAGCTGGATTGTCTCTTCTTTCCCTGTGAGGTCAGCAGTCCCCTCTCCTTCCAGATGGCTCCATGTGCATGCACAACTCTGAATGCCTTTTGCTGTTTCTAAGGCATGGGTCCATGCATTTATCTCAGCATCCTGTGCAGAGGTACCTGTTGGTAAGGGTCCAGACTCTATTACCTCTCTGCAGGTAGTCACTGTGAACTTTGCAATGTCGCTTTCTTGTCAGTGACCCAGGTCTCTGCATCGTCCGGAGGAGTGTCCTTTAAGTCTGGGCGGCTGGAGTAGGTAGCTTCAGTGGTCTCTAGGCAATCATGGTGTACTGCTTCTCCTTGATTCCACTGAGAAAAGAAGCTGGGTTGACAATATTAGTCACCACTATCTCTCCATCATCTTGCTCTACCATGATGGCCTGGTATTTCAGAAACCTCTCTGGTGAAAAGCCAGTGGCCACCCTTTACTTCCAGTACTACAGACACTGTGTGGGACACTAGCACAGTCATTTTTGTCCCAGGATAAACTTGTGTGCCTCTTGAATGTTCAGCACAACTGCTGCTACAGCTCTGAGGCAACCTGGCCATCCTTTGGCTGTTGCATCTAGTTGCTTAGAGAAGTAAGCAGCTGCCCTTCAGTATGGACCCAAGTCCTGAGCCAATATTCCCAGAGCAATTCCTTGCATGGAAAAATAGAAAGAATGCTTTACTCACATCTGGAAGTTTCAAAGCTGGAGCCGACATGAGGGGACTCTCTAGCTGGAGAAAGGCCCGTGTGGTGTCTCTTGTCCACTGGAGATCTCAGTTCCCATTGGCAATAAGAGCATAGAGGGGTCTGGAGAACAGTCCACAATTATGAACCCACAGCTGGCACTACACTGCCATGCCTAAGAAGGTTTGGAGTTCTTTCGTTGTCTGGGGTTCAGGGTTTGGCATAGGGCTTCCCTGCCTTAAAGTCTGCTGCTCAGCACTCACTTCTTACTCCAGGTAGATTACCTTCTGTTTCACTACCTGTGCCTTTTTCTTTGAGACTCTGCATCCTTGGAGTCCTAGGAAATTCAAAAGGCTTACCGTCCAGGCTTCTCTTGCTTCCCTCGTCCGAGTGGCTACTAGAAGATCATCCACGTACTGCAACAGCCTCCTTTCCTCTTGTGGAGCTTCCTGGGACTCTGGGTCCTTGCAAGCTGTTCTCCAATCGGAGTGGAGAATTTTGAAGCCTTCAGGCACATGGACTGTGTGAGCTTGTGTTTGAATGCAAAAATGTTCTGGCTGGCTTCATGGATAGGGAGGCAAAAGAAGGCATCTCTTAGGCCTAAAACAGTGAACCAGGTTAGCTCAGGTGTTAAACAAGTTAGTAAGGTCTATGGATTTGCTACCACAGGGTACAAATTCTGTGTTATCTTATTGACAGCCCTTAATCCAGTACTACCAGTTATTGGACTGATTCCTTCCTTACCTTCCTTTTGAGGGTACTACTCAGTTCTCACTGGTTGTGTTCTTTCATTAAGCTTGATGGGGGAGCATCCCATGGGGGAGCATCTTTCACTCTCCCTGGTGCAGCAGAGGCCCATACCCTTGAAAACACTTATTTACTTATTCTAATATCTCCTTACTAATGTCTTTCTTAATTTCAGTGTCTGTTAATATTAAGCCTAACATCTTTATATTATTTGCCTCCAGAGTAACCTTTCTCATTTGAGAATATTTAGCAAATTGAGCGAATTGTACAAAAGCTTTTAGGTACACATAGTACACATGTTACTTTAAAGGTTTTCAAAAGTATGCCTTTTCAGACTGGCCAGTTGTTCATTCCCCACACTACAACATAAACATTCTCCACAGGTACTAAAGCTTTATTTAAAACTGAACACATGACCCTTGTGCTGACAAAAATTCTTCCCTTTTGGGAAGGTTACCTTTACCCCTCCTCCCTTACCTTGGGAGGAAGCCTTTACAAATCATATGTACTCATTTTGCGAACTGTGATTGCTTCGCATTTCAGCGTGATAATCCTTGCCTGATTTCATACGTTGCTATCTTATGCTGCATGCTGAACAACATGTTTGATTTGCTTTCTCTTTGCCTTGTTTTCCTTTTCAGGGCCAAGACCAGAGAGCAGTCTGATCTCACAGTCTCTTTGTCATTCTGGGTGATTTCTTAAAACAAAAGACATTTCAGCATACAAAAACTATCCCATTTATCTTCCTGTTATAAAACAGTACTAACAGCAATGAAGCACTATAAATCTTTTTATTTTCTGAGCTGCTCTTACTGGCAACCTCCTCCCAATGAGCCCCTCCCAAAAGGGGCTAATTTAGGAACCTGTTTGCTCTGGTCAGTTCTTATTATTTATTTCTCCTTGCCTTATCCTGCTTCTATTCAAACTTTTTTACAGACTTTCACAGTAGTTTCTCAGTTTTCCTCCTATACACACAGCTCCAGGTGGCAGGTATCAGATGTGATTCCCACACACAAGCTCTAAGACCTTAGGTTCTGAATCCGCTTGACCAGAAACCTTTAATTTACACTCGGGGCGTGTACCCTGACACTTATTGGAACAGCAAAACAGCAATACCAGTGTTTCTCATAAACACCGCACTGCAATAATACCTGCACATCCAGCTTTTGCTCACAGGCCATTCCCGTGTTCCCTGGGGAGACAGGGCAGCCAGAGCTGTCCCTGTGCCCAGGGCGCAGCCACTGTCACCTCACACAGCCTGCTGGCCTCTTGATGTACCAAAGGCTCCCCAAAATTGCCCACAAAGGCTGGCTATTCTGTTTATTACAGAGAACTTTAAATCCTTTCAGCAGATTGTTTTCCCGTAAAGACTTACTGCAGTACCAACCGAAGTCCCATAAATCTCATAAGTCTCATTAACTAATTTATCTCATTCATCCCTTCAAAATAAACTCTGTTTTACAAAATATCGTCTTTTCTAGTTTCTCTTCTTGCACAATCTAATTAAGCACTGTGTCTACTTACACTTGTTTTGCTGCTTTGCAAAAGGGGTGTGCTAGTCACAGCCAAAACTCTGATATACCTGCAACACAGACACACGCGCTCCCCCCCCCCTCCCCCCCCGCCTTATCTCAATTCACTAGAGCCAAGGCTTGAATTGCTATGAGGGGAGAATTCTTGGAATTCCTTTAAAATCACTTTATCGAAGTTAAACATAAATCACCGTTTCTATAGCTCTCCTATGTAAATGCTACTCTTGTTGCAAAAAAAATCTTAAAATCTCCCCAAACACCACATACGTTGAGAAA
>NW_026992574.1:0-51210 GCF_028769735.1 Zonotrichia leucophrys gambelii
AATGGGAAAAAAACCGGGTGAAAAACAGTGAAAAAACGAGAAAAAACAAGTGGAAAAATGAGAAAAACGTGGTGGAAAATGGTGAAGAAATGGGGTTGGGGCATTGGGAAAAATGGGGGAAAATTTAGGAAAAAATTGGGCAAAAATGGTGAAAAAATGGGAGAAAATTTGGGAAAAAATGGGGAAAAAGTTGGGCGAAAAATGGCGAAAATTGGGGAAAAAAGAGATTGGGGACAGTGAGGGGACACTGGGGACAGTGGGGGAAAAATGGGGAAAAAACAGCGAAAATTGGGTGAAAAACGGTTAAAAAATGGCGAAAATTGGGTGAAAAACGGTGAAAAAATGGCGAAAATTGGGGGAAAAACGGTGAAAAAATGGTGGAAAAATGGCGAAAAATGGGTGTAAATTGGGGAAATGACATTGGGGACTTTGAGAAAAAATGGCAAAAATTGGGGAAAAATGGTGAAAAATTGGGTGTAAATTGGGGGAAAATTGGGTGAAAAACAGTGAAAAAATGGCGAAAATTGGGTGAAAAGCGGTGAAGAAATGGTGGGAAATGGAGAAAAAATGACACTGGGGACATTGAGAAAAAATGGCGAAAAGTGGGGGGAAATTGGGTGAAAAATGGTGAAAAAATGGCGAAAATTGGGGACTTTGGGGGCAATGGGGATATGGTGAAAAAATGGGTGAAAATTGGGGAAAAATGGGATTGGGGACATTGGGGCGCTGCCCCAGCCGGGGCTGCACACGCAGTTCCCCGACCCGCGGCTGGTGCAGTACGACTGCGGTGAGGGGAAAAAATGGGGAAAATTGGGGGGAAAATGGTGAAAAAATGGCAAAAATTGGGGGGAAAATGGTGAAAAAATGGTGAGAATCGGACAAAAAATGGGGGAAAAAGGTGGAAAATTGGGAAAAAATGGATTGGGGACATTGGGGAAAATGGCAAAAAAATGGCAAAAATTGGGGAAAAATGGGATTGGGGACATTGGGGAAATGGGGAAAAATGGCGAAAATGGGGCTAAAAACGGTGAAGAAACAGTGGAAAAATGGCGAAAAATGGTGAAAAAATGGCCAAAATTGGGGGAAAAATGACATTGGGACATTGAGACAAAATGGCGAAGATTGGGGGGAAAATGGTGGAAAAATGGTGAAAATTGGGTGAAAAACGGTGAAGAAATGGTGGAAAATTGGGGGGAAAATGACACTGGGGACATTGAGGAAAAATGGCGAAAATTGGGGGGAAATTGGGGAGAAAATGGTAAAAAATGGCGAAAATTGGGGACTTTGGGGGCAATGGGGATATGGTGAAAAAATGGGTGAAAATTGGGAAAAATGGGATTGGGGACATTGGGCGCTGCCAGTGCCGGGGCTGCAGACGCAGTTCCCCGACCCGTGGCTGGTGCAGTACGACTGCGGTGAGGGGACTCTGGGGAAAATGGGGACAGTAGGGGAAAAAAATGGGTGAAAAACGGTGAAAAAACGGCAAAAATCGGGCGAAAAACGGTGAAGAAATGGTGAAAATTGGGGGAAAAACGGTTGAAAAACGGGGTAAAAATGGCATTGGGGACATTGGGGACATTGAGAAAAAATGGTGGAAAAATTGGGAAAAAATGGGATTGGGGACATTGGGGACATTGACAGGATTGGGGACGTGGAGGAAAAAGGGGGAAAAATTGGAAAAAATAAGATCGGGGACATTGGGGGTGTTGGGGACATTGGGGCGCTGCCGGCCCAATGATCCAGTACGATTGTGGTGAGGGGACATTGGGGACGTTGGGGACAGTGGGGAGGAGTGGGGGGAAAAAAATGGGAAAAAAACGGTGAAAAAATGGGGAAAATTTGGGGAAAAACGGTGAAAAAATGGCGAAAATCGGGTGAAAAACGGTGAAAAAATGATAGAAAAATGGGGGCATTGAGAAAAAATGGCGAAAATTGGGGAAAAAATGGTGAAAAATTGGGTGTAAATTGGGGGAAATGACATTGGGGACTTTGAGAAAAAATGGCAAAAATTGGGGAAAAAATGGTGAAAAATTGGGTGTAAATTTGGGGAAAATTGGGTGAAAAACGGTGAAGAAATGGCGAAAATTGGGCGAAAAACGGTGGAGAAATGGTGGAAAATGGAGAAAAAATGACATTGGGGACATTGGGGAAAATGGCAAAAAAATGGCAAAAATTGGGCGAAAAACTGTGAAAAAATAGGGTTTTTTTCGCAAAAAAATTGGCAAAAATTGGATGAAAAATGGAGGAGAAATGGTTGAAAATTGGGATACGGGACATTGGCGACGTTAGGAAAAAGTAGAAAAAATTGGGGCGAGAAATGGTGAAAAAATGGCTAAAATTGGGGGGAAAATGACATTGGGGACATTGAGAAAAAATGGCAAAAATTGGGGGAAATTGGGTGAAAAACTATGAAAAAATGGCGGAAATTGGGGGGAAAACGGTGAAAAAATGGCCAAAATTGGGTGAAAAACGGTGAAAAAACAGTGAAAAAAAGGCCAAAATTGGGTGGAAATTGGGGGGGAAATGACATTGGGGACATTGAGACAAAATGGCGAAAATTGGGTGAAAAACGGTGAAAAAATGACGAAAATTGGGGGAAAAACGGTGAAGAAATGATAGAAAAATGGGGGGAAAATGACACTGGGGGCATTGAGAAAAAATGGCGAAAATTGGGTGAAAAACGGTGAAAAAATGACGAAAATTGGGGGAAAAACGATGAAAAAATGGTGAAAATTGGGGGGAAAATGACATTGGGGGCATTGAGAAAAAATGGCTAAAATTGGGGGGAAATTGGGTGAAAAACAGTGAAAAAATGGCGAAAATTGGGGGAAAAATGGTTGAAAATTGGGATTGGGGACATTGGGGGCATTGAGGAGGAGTGGGGAAAAAATTGGGTAAAAAACGGTGAAAAAAATGAAAAAAAATGGTGGAAAAATGAGAAAAACGTGGTGGAAAATGGAGAAAAACTGGGATTGGGGACATTGGGAAAAATGGGGGAAAATTTAGGAAAAAATTGGGCAAAAATGGTGAAAAAATGGCAAAAAATGGGAGAAAACTTGAGAAAAAACGGGGAAAAAATTGGGCAAAAAATGGTGAAAAAATGGTGAAAATTGGGGGAAAACGGTTTAAAAATTGGGAAAAATGGGATTGGGAACATTGGGACATTTTGGGGTCAATTTTGGAGTAAAATCTTTGGGGTTTTTGGGGGGAAATCTTTGGGATTTTGGGGATTTTTTTAGGATTTTTTGGGGGATTTTTGGGGATTTTTTTAGGATATTTTTTGGGTGTTTGGTGTCCCTCACCTGTCCCTCACTGTGACCAATTCAGTGAATTTTTAAGTGAATTTTTGGGCTCAATTTAGTGAATTTTGGGGTAAAATCTTTGGAATTTTGGGGATTTTTTTGGGGATTTTTTTAGGATTTTTTGGGGATTTTTTCAGGATTTTTTTTGGGATTGTTTTGGGGATTATTTAGGGTTTTTGGTGTCCCTCACTGTGACCAATTCAGTGAATTTTTAAGTGAATTTTTGGTGCCGATTTAGTGAATTTTGGGGTAAAATCTTTGGGATTTTTTTGGGATTTTTTTTATTTTTTTGGGATTTTTTTGTCCCTTACCTGTGTGATCTCACCTGTGGCCAGGTAAGCTGCAGGCCCTGGACGTGCCATCTCACCTGTCCCTCACTGTGATTAATATACTGAATTTTTAAGTGAATTTTTGGGGCCAATTTAGTGAATTTTGGGGTAAAATCTTTGGAATTTTGGTTGTTTTTTGGGGATTTTTTTAGGATATTTTTTGAGTGTTTGGTGTCTCTCATCTGTCCATCACTGTGACCAATTCAGTGAATTTTTAAGTGAATTTTTGGGGCCAATTTAGTGAATTTTGGGGTAAAATCTTTGGGATTTAGGGAATTTTTTTAGGATTTTTTGGGGGATTCTTGGTGTTTTTGGTGTTGCTCACTGTAACCAATTCAGTGAATTTTTAAGTGAATTTTTGGGGCCAATTTAGTGAATTTTGGGGTAAAGTCTTGGGGATTTTTTTGCATTTTTGGGGTTTTTTTAAATTTTTTTGGATTTTTTTGTCCCTCACCTGTTCAATCTCACCTGTCCCTCTCTGTGACCAATTCAGTGAATTTTTAAGTGAATTTTTGGGGCCGATTTAGTGAATTTTGGGGTAAAATTTTGGGGATTTTTTGGGGATATATTCTAGGATTTTTTGGTAATTTTTTTTTAGGATTTTTTGGGGGATTCTTGGTGTTTTTGGTGTCCCTCACTGTGACCAATTCAGTGAATTTTTAAGTGAATTTTTGGGGCCAATTTAGTGAATTTTGGGCTAAAATCTTGGGGATTTTTTTGATTTTTTCGGGTTTTTTTTTAATTTTTTTTGGGGTTTTCCATCTCACCTGTCCCTCTCACCTGTGGCCAGGTAAGCTGCAGGCCCTGGACGTGCCATCTCACCTGTCCCTCACTGTGATAAATTCAGTGAATTTTTAAGTGAATTTTTGGCGCCAATTCAGTGAATTTTGGGGGGAAATCTTTGGAATTTTGGTTATTTTTTGGGGATTTTTTTAGGATATTTTTTGAGTGTTTGGTGTTCCTCGCCTGTCCCTCACCGTGACCAATTCAGTGAATTTTTAAGCGAATTTTTGGTGCCAATTTAGTGAATTTTGGGGTCAAATCTTTGGGGATTTTGGGCATTTTTTTTTCAGGATTTTTTAGGATTTTTTGGGGGATTCTTTGGGGATATTTTGGTGTTTTTGGTGTCCCTCACTGTGACCAATTCAGTGAATTTTTGGGGCCGATTTAGTGAATTTTGGGTAATGTCTTCGGGATTTTTTTTTATTTTTTTGATTTTTTTTTTTTTTTTTTTAATTTTTCCGGGTTTTTTTTTTATTTTTTTGGGGTTTTTTTTGTCCTTCACCTGTCCAATCTCACCTGTCCCTTGCTGCGACCAATTTGGTGAATTTTGCTCATTTTAGGGGCCATTTTAGTGGATTTTGGGCTAAAACCTTGGGGATTTTTTTGATTTTTTCGGGTTTTTTTATTTTTTTGGGGTTTTTTTGTCCCTTACCTGTGTGATCTCACCTGTGGCCAGGTAAGCTGCAGGCCCTGGACGTGCCATCTCACCTGTCCCTCACTGTGACCAATTCAGTGAATTTTTAAGTGAATTTTTGGCGCCAATTCAGTGAATTTTGGGGGGAAATCTTTGGAATTTTGGTTACTTTTTGGGGATTTTTTTAGGATATTTTTTGAGTGTTTGGTGTCCCTCACCTGTCCCTCACCGTGACCAATTCAGTGAATTTTTAAGCGAATTTTTGGTGCCAATTTAGTGAATTTTGGGGTCAAATCTTTGGGGATTTTGGGCATTTTTTTTTTAGGATTTTTTAGGATTTTTTGGGGGATTCTTTGAGGATATATTGGTGTTTTTGGTGTCCTTCACTGTGACCAATTCAGTGAATTTTTAAGTGAATTTTTGGCATCAATTCAGTGAATTTTGGGGTAAAACCTTCGGGATTTTTTGTATTTTTTGGGTTTTTTTAAATTTTTTTTGGATTTTTTTGTCCCTCACCTGTTCAATCTCCCCTGTCCCTCACTGTGACCAATTCAGCAAATTTTTAAGTGAATTTTTGGGGCCAGTTTAGTGAATTTTGGGGTAAAATTTTGGGGATTTTTTGGGGATATATTCTAGGATTTTTTGGAAATTTTTTTTTAGGATTTTTTGGGGCATTCATGGTGTTTTTGGTGTCCCTCACTGTAATCAATTCAGTGAATTTTTAAGTGAATTTTTGGGGCCAATTTAGTGAATTTTGGGGTAAAATCTTGGGGGTTTTGGGGATTTTTTGGGGATTTTTAGGGGGTTTTTTTAGGATTTTTTGGGGATTTTTTCAGGATTTTTTGGGGGATTCTTGGTGTTTTTGGTGTCCCTCACTGTAACCAATTCGGTGAATTTTTAAGTGAATTTTTGGTGCCAATTTAGTGAATTTTGGGGTAAAGTCTTGGGGATTTTTTTGCATTTTTGGGGTTTTTTTGGGGTTATTGGTGTCCCTCACCTGTCCCTCACTGTGAGTAATATACTGAATTTTTAACTGAATTTCGCTGATTTTTGGGGCCAATTTAGTGGATTTTGGGCTAAAATCTTGGGGATCTTTTTGATTTTTTCGGGGTTTTTTTTTTCATTTTTTCGGGATTTTTTTGTCCCTCACCTGTCCCTGTCACCTGTGGCCAGGTAAGCTGCAGGCCCTGGACGTGTCATCTCACCTGTCCCTCACTGTGACCAATATTCTGAATTTTTAAGTGAATTTTCGGTGCCAATTCAGTGAATTTTGGGGGAAATCTTTGGAATTTTGGTTATTTTTTGGGGATTTTTTTAGGATATTTTTTGAGTGTTTGGTGTTCCTCGCCTGTCCCTCACCGTGACCAATTCAGTGAATTTTTAAGCGAATTTTTGGTGCCAATTTAGTGAATTTTGGGGTCAAATCTTTGGGGATTTTGGGCATTTTTTTTCCAGGATTTTTTAGGATTTTTTGGGGGATTCTTTGAGGATATATTGGTGTTTTTGGTGTCCTTCACTGTGACTAATTCAGTGAATTTTTGGGGTGAATTTTGGGGTAAAGTCTTCAGGATTTTTTTGATTTTTTTTTTTTTTTTTTTTTTTTTAATTTTTTCGGGGGTTTTTTTGATTTTTTTGGGGTTTTTTTGTCCTTCACCTGTCCAGTCTCTCCTGTCCCTCACTGTGACTAACATACTGAATTTTTAAGTGAATTTTTGGTGCCAATTCAGTGATTTTTGGGGTAAAATCTTCGGGATTTTTTTGATTTTTTCGGCGTTTTTTTCTATTTTTTCGGGATTTTTTTGTCCCTCACCTGTCCAATTTTACCTGTCCCTCACTGTGACTAATACACTGAATTTTTAAGTGAATTTTTGGAGCCGATTTAGTGAATTTTGGGGTAAAATTTTGGGGATTTTTTGGGGATATATTCTAGGATTTTTTGGTAATTTTTTTTTAGGATTTTTTGGGGGATTCTTGGTGTTTTTAGTGTCCTTTACTGTGACCAATTCAGTGAATTTTTAAGTGAATTTTTGGGGTCCATTCAGTGAATTTTGGGGTAAAATCTTGGGGATTTTTTTGCATTTTTGGGTTTTTTTTGGGGGTTATTGGTGTCTCTCACCTGTCCCTCACTGTGACCAATTCAGTGAATTTTTAAGTGAATTTTTGGGGCCAATTCAGTGAATTTTGGGCTAAAATCTTGGGGATTTTTTTGATTTTTTGGGTTTTTTTTTATTTTTTCGGGATTTTTTTGTCCCTCACCTGTCCAATTTTACCTGTCCCTCACTGTGACCAATTCAGTGAATTTTTAAGTGGATTTCGGTGATTTTTGGGGCCAATTTAGTGAATTTTTGGGCTAAAATCTCGGGGATTTTTTTTATTTTTTCGGGGTTTTTTTTTATTTTTCCATCTCACCTGTCCCTCTCACCTGTGTCCAGGTAAGCTGCAGGCCCTGGACGTGCTCCTGCGCCGGCTCCGCGCGGGCGGGCACCGCGTGCTGATCTTCACGCAGATGACGCGGATGCTGGACGTGCTGGAGCGGTTCCTCACCTTCCACGGGCACATCTACCTGCGGCTGGACGGCTCCACGAGGGTGGAGCAGAGACAGGTGAGTGCCAAAAACACCTGGGCACACCTGTGACACACCTGTGACACACCTGGGCACACCTGGGACACACCTGGGCACATCTACCTGCGCCTGGACGGCTCCACGAGGGTGGAGCAGAGACAGGTGAGTGCTGACACACCTGAGATACACCTGAGTGGGGTTAGACACACCTGAGACACACCTGGGCACACCTGGGTACACACCTGGGCACACCTGGGCACGCCTGGGCACATCTACCTGCGCCTGGACGGATCCACGAGGGTGGAGCAGAGACAGGTGAGTGCCAAACACACCTGTGACACACCTGAGTGGGGTTAGACACACCTGTGACACACCTGGGCACACCTGGGACACACCTGAGGGTGAGTGACACACCTGGGATACACCTGGGCACACCTGGGACACACCTGGGCACACCTGGGCACATCTACCTGCGGCTGGACGGCTCCACGAGGGTGGAACAGCGACAGGTGAGTGCCAAATACACCTGGGGTACACCTGAGTGGGGTTAGAGACACCTGAACACACCTGGGCACACCTGTGTCACACCTGGGCACATCTACCTGCGCCTGGACGGATCCACGCGCGTGGAACAGAGACAGGTGAGTCACAAAAACACCTGGGCACACCTGAGATACACCTGGGACACACCTGGGCACACCTGGGCACATCTACCTGCGTCTGGATGGATCCACGAGGGTGGAACAGAGACAGGTGAGTGCCAAAAACACCTGGGATACACCTGGGATACACCTGGGCACACCTGGGCACATCTACCTGCGCCTGGACGGATCCACGAGGGTGGAACAGAGACAGGTGAGTCACAAAAACACCTGGGATACAGCTGGGCACACCTGGGCACACCTGGGGCACACCTGGGTGTGATTGGGATACACCTGGGTGGGGTCAGATACACCTGGGCGTGATTAGAGACACCTGGGATACACCTGGGCACACCTGGGTACACACCTGGGCACATCTACCTGCAGCTGGACGGATCCACGAGGGTGGAACAGCGACAGGTGAGTGCCAAAAACACCTGGGATACACCTGGGCACACCTGGGTGTGATTGGGATACACCTGAGTGGGGTCAGACACACCTGTGTCACACCTGGGCACATCTACCTGCGCCTGGACGGATCCACCCGCGTGGAGCAGAGACAGGTGAGTCACAAATACACCTGGGATACACCTGAGATACACCTGGGCACATCTACCTGCGCCTGGATGGCTCCACCCGCGTGGAACAGAGACAGGTGAGTCACAAAAAACACCTGGGGTACACCTGGGTGTGATTGGGATACACCTGGATGTAGTTAGAGACACCTGGGATACACCTGGGACACACCTGTGTCACACCTGGGCACACCTGGGGTACACCTGGGTACACACCTGGGTACACACCTGGGCACGTCTACCTGCGCCTGGACGGATCCACGCGCGTGGAACAGAGACAGGTGAGTGCTGACACACCTGTGACACACCTGAGTGTGATTAGACACACCTGTGACACACCTGGGCACACCTGGGTACACACCTGGGCACATCTACCTGCGGCTGGACGGCTCCACAAGGGTGGAACAGCGACAGGTGAGTGCCAAAAACACCTGGGATACACCTGAGATACACCTGGGATACACCTGGGTGTGATTGGGATACACCTGGATACACCTGGGATACACCTGGGATACACCTGGGCACACCTGGGTGTGATTGGGATACACCTGAGTGGGGTCAAACACACCTGGGATACACCTGGTTGTGATTGGGATACACCTGAGTGGGGTCAGATACACCTGGGATACACCTGGGTGTGATTGGGATACACCGGGGTGTAGTTGGAGACACCTGGGATACACCTGAGATACACCTGGGATACACCTGGGTGTGATTGCGATACACCTGAGTGGGGTCAGATACACCTGGGTAGGATTAGAGACACCTGAGACACACCTGGGCACACCTGGGTGTGATTGGGGCACACCTGGGTGGAGTTAGACACACCTGGGATACACCTGTGTGTGATTAGAGACACCTGGGATACACCTGGGTGTGATTGGGACACACCTGGGCACACCTGGGCACATCTACCTGCGCCTGGACGGCTCCACGCGGGTGGAGCAGCGACAGGTGAGTGCTGACACACCTGGGATACACCTGTGACACACCTGTATCACACCTGGGTACACACCTGTGACACACCTGGGCACATCTACCTGCGCCTGGACGGCTCCACCCGCGTGGAACAGAGACAGGTGAGTGCCAAAAACACCTGAGAGACACCTGGGTGTGATTAGAGACACTTGGGCACACCTGTGACACACCTGGGTACACACCTGGGCACATCTACCTGCGTCTGGATGGATCCACGAGGGTGGAACAGAGACAGGTGAGTGCTGACACACCTGGGCACACCTGGGATACACCTGGGTGTGATTGGGATACACCTGGATACACCTGGGTGGGGTTAGACACACCTGGGACACACCTGGGTGTGATTAGAGGCACCTGGGATACACCTGGGATACACCTGGGATACACCTGGGCACATCTACCTGCGCCTGGACAGCTCCACGTGGGTGGAGCAGAGACAGGTGAGTGCTGACACACCTGGGCACACCTGGGATACACCTGGGCACACCTGGGTGTGATGGGGATACACCTGTGTCACACCTGGGCACATCTACCTGCGCCTGGACGGCTCCACCCGCGTGGAACAGAGACAGGTGAGTGCTGAAAACACCTGGGCACACCTGGGTGGGGTTAGATACACCTGGGCACACCTGGGGCACACCTGGGATACACCTGGGCACACCTGGGGCACATCTACCTGCGCCTGGATGGCTCCATGCGGGTGGAGCAGAGACAGGTGAGTGCTGACACACCTGTGACACACCTGGGTGTGATTGGGATACACCTGGATACACCTGTGACACACCTGGGTGGGGTCAGACACACCTGTGACACACCTGGGCACACCTAGGAGTGATTGGGATACACCCGAGCACACCTGGGTGTAGTTGGAGACACCTGGGTCACACCTGGGCACACCTGGGACACACCTGGGTGGGATTAAACACACCTGGGCACACCTGGGCACACCTGGGGCATGCCTGTGACACACCTGGGACACACCTGGGTGGGGTCAGACACACCTGGGCACACCTGGGACACACCTGGGTGTGTTTGGGATACACCTGGGTGGGGTTGGGCACACCTGGGCACACCTGGGACACTTTTGGCTGCAGTCAGGTGTGTCTGAGACTCACCTGGAGGCAGCAGCACCTCCAGGTGTGCCCCAGGTGTGCCCAGGTGTCTCAGGTGAGCTCCTGAGGTCCATCCCAGGTATCTCAGGTGTGTCATGGGTGCCCCAACATCATTCCCAGGTGTGTCCCAGGTATCTCAGGTGTGCCCCAGGTGTCTCAGGTGTGCCCCGAATTCATTCCCAGGTGTTCCCAGGTGTGTCCCAGGTATCCCAGATGTGTTTCAGGTGTGCCCCAGGTGTGTTCCAGGTATCTCAGGTGAGCTCCTGAGGTCCATCCAAGGTGTATCCAGGTGTGCCCCAGGTATCTCAGGTGTGCCCCAGGTATCTCAGGTGTGTCCCAAATGCCCCAAGCTCACTGCCAGGTGTGCCCCAGCTATCCCAGGTGTGCCCCAGGTGTGTCCCAGGTATCTCAGGTGAACTTTAGGTGCCCCGAACTTACTCCTAGGTGTCTCACCTGTCCCTCACCTGTCCCTCACCTGTCCCTCACCTGTTCCAGGCCCTGATGGAGCGCTTTAACGCCGACAAGCGCATCTTCTGCTTCATCCTGTCTCTCACCTGTCCCTCACCTGTTCCCCAGGTGTCCCTCAGGTGTCCCCCAGGTGTCTCAGGTGTATCAGGTGTCCCTCACCTGTCCCTCACCTGTCTCTCACCTGTCCCTCACCTGTCTTAGGCCCTGATGGAGCGTTTCAATGCTGACAAGCGCATCTTCTGCTTCATCCTGTCCCTCACCTGTCCCTCACCTGTCCCTCACCTGTTCCAGGCTCTCATGGAGCGTTTCAACGCCGACAAGCGCATCTTCTGTTCTCTCCTGTCCCTCACCTGTCCTTCAGGTGTGCCCCAAACTCACTCCCAGATGCATTAAGGTGTGCCCAGGTGTGTCCCAGGTATCTCAGGTGTGCCCAGGTGTGTCCCAGGTATCTCAGGTGTGTCTCAGGTGTGCCCCAGATGCCCTGAGGTCACTCCCAGGTGTTCCCCAGGTGTCCCTCAGGTGTCTCACCTGTCCCCCAGGTGTCTCACCTGTCCCTCACCTGTCCCTCAGGTGTCCCTCAGGTCTCTCAGGTGTATCAGGTGTCCCTCAAGCGTTTCTCAGGTGTCCCCCAGGTGTCTCACCTGTCCCTCACCTGTCCCTCACCTGTCCCTCACCTGTTCCAGGCTCTCATGGAGCATTTCAACGCCGACAAGCGCATCTTCTGCTTCATCCTGCCCCTCACCTGTCCCTCACCTGTCTCTCACCTCTCACCTGTCCCTCAGGTGTCTCACCTGTCCCTTACCTGTCCCTCACCTGTTCCAGGCCCTGATGGAGCATTTCAACGCCGACAAGCGCATCTTCTGCTTCATCCTGTCCCTCACCTGTCCCTCAGGTGTATCAGGTGTCTCACCTGTCCCTCACCTGTCCTAGGCCCTGATGGAGCGTTTCAATGCCGACAAGCGCATCTTCTGTTCTCTCCTGTCCCTCACCTGTCCCTCACCTGTCCCCCAGGTGTCTCACCTGTCCCTCACCTGTCCCTCAGGAGTGTCACCTGTCCCCCAGGTGTCTCAGGTGTCCCTCACCTGTCCCTCACCTGTCCCTCACCTGTTCCAGGCCCTCATGGAGCGCTTCCAACGCCGACAAGCGCATCTTCTGCTTCATCCTGTCCCTCACCTGTCCCTCACCTGTCCCTCAGGTGTCTCAGGTGTGCCCCAAGCTCACTCCCAGGTGTATTAAGGTGTGCCCAGGTGTGTCCCAGGTGTCTCAGGTGTATCCCAGGTGTGCCTCAGATGCCCTGAGGTCACTCCCAGGTGTCCCTCAGGTGTCCCCCAGGTGTCTCACCTGTTCCTCACCTGTCCCCCAGGTGTCTCACCTGTCCCTCACCTGTCCTAGGCCCTCATGGAGCGTTTCAATGCTGACAAGCGCATCTTCTGCTCCATCCTGTCCCTCACCTGTCCCTCAGGTGTCACTCAGGTGTCTCAGGTGTCTCACCTGTCCCTCACCTGTCTCTCACCTGTCCCTCACCTGTCCTAGGCCCTGATGGAACGTTTCAACGCCGACAAGCGCATCTTCTGTTCTCTCCTGTCCCTCACCTGTCCCCCAGGTGTCTCACCTGTCCCTCACCTGTCCCCTAGGTGTCTCACCTGTCCCTCACCTGTCCCCCAGGTGTCTCAGGTGTATCAGGTGTCCCTCACCTGTCCCTCAGGTGTCTCAGATGTATCAGGTGTCCCTCAAGCATTTCTCTGGTGTGCCCTAAACTCACTCCCAGGTGTTCCCAGGTGTCCCTCAGGTGTCTCACCTGTCCCTCACCTGTTCCAGGCCCTCATGGAGCGTTTCAACGCCGACAAGCGCATCTTCTGCTTCATCCTGTCCCTCACCTGTCCCCCAGGTGTCTCACCTGTCCCTCACCTGTCTCTCACCTGTCCCTCACCTGTTCCAGGCCCTGATGGAGCGTTTCAACGCCGACAAGCGCATCTTCTGCTTCATCCTGTCCCTCACCTGTCCCTCACCTGTCCCTCACCTCTCCCTCACCTGTCCCTCACCTGTCCCCAGGTGTCTCACCTGTCCCTCACCTGTTCCAGGCTCTCATGGAACGTTTCAACGCCGACAAGCGCATCTTCTGCTTCATCCTGTCCCTCACCTGTCCCTCACCTGTCCCTCACCTGTCCCTTACCTGTCCCCCAGGCCCTGATGGAACGTTTCAATGCCGACAAGCGCATCTTCTGCTTCATCCTGTCCCTCACCTGTCCCTCACCTGTCCCTTACCTGTCCCTCAGGTGTCCCTCACCTGTCCCTCACCTGTCCCTCAGGTGTCTCACCTGTCCCTCACCTGTTCCAGGCCCTGATGGAACGCTTTAACGCCGACAAGCGCATCTTCTGCTTCATCCTGTCCCTCACCTGTCTCTCACCTGTCCCTCAGGTGTCCCCCAGGTGTCCCCCAGGTGTCTCAGGTGTATCAGGTGTCCCTCACCTGTCCCTCACCTGTCCTAGGCCCTGATGGAGCGTTTCAACGCCGACAAGCGCATCTTCTGCTTCATCCTGTCCCTCACCTGTCCCTCACCTGTCCCTCACCTGTCCCTCACCTGTCCCTCACCTGTCCCTTACCTGTCCCCCAGGCCCTCATGGAGCGCTTTAACGCCGACAAGCGCATCTTCTGCTTCATCCTGTCCACGCGCTCGGGCGGCGTCGGCGTCAACCTGGCCGGGGCGGACACGGTCGTGTTCTACGACTCGGACTGGAACCCCACCATGGACGCGCAGGCGCAGGACCGGTGCCACCGCATCGGGCAGACCCGCGACGTGCACATCTACAGGTGAGCTCACCTGGGACACACCTGGGACACACCTGGGGGTCACCTGAGGGGTTTGGTGAAGGTTTGGAGTTGATATCTCGATTTGTTTGGGAGTTATGGACTTACCTGTGCTACCTGGAGCTCACCTGGGCAGGTATGTGGGTACCTGGGCAGGTGCCACCGCATCGGGCAGACCCGCGACGTGCACATCTACAGGTGAGCGCACCTGGGGACACACCTGGGGGTCACCTGAGGGGTTTGGTGAAGGTTTGGGGTTCATATCTCGATTTATTTGGGAGTTATGGACTCACCTATGCTACCTGGAGCTCACCTGTGCAGGTGTTGGGGTACCTGTGTGGCTGTGTGGGATTTAGGAGCTCACCTGTGGTACCTGGAGCTCACCTGTGCAGGTGTGTGGGTACCTGGGCAGGTGCCACCGCATCGGGCAGATCCATGGTGTGCACATCTACAGGTGAGACACACCTGGGACACACCTGAGGGTCACCTGAGGGGTTTGGTGAAGGTTTGGAGTTGGTATCTGCAGGTGTTGGGGAGTTTTGGGCTCACCTGTGCTACCTGGAGCTCACCTGGGCAGGTGTTGGGGATTTAGGAGCTCACCTGTGCAGGTGGGGAAGCACCTGGAGCTCACCTGTGTGGTTCTGTGGGGTTTAGGAGCTCACCTGTGCAGGTGTTGGGGATTTAGGAGCTCACCTGTGGCACCTGGAGCTCACCTGTGCAGGTGTTTGGGTACCTGGGCAGGTGCCACCGCATCGGGCAGACCCGCGACGTGCACATCTACAGGTGAGCGCACCTGGGACACACCTGGGACACACCTGGGGGTCACCTGAGAGGTTTGGTGAAGGTTTGGGGTTGATATCTGCAAATATGGAGGAGTTATGGACTCACCTGTGCTACCTGGAGCTCACCTGTGCAGGTATTGGGGTACCTGAGGGGTGGTTTGGGTACCTGGGCAGGTGCCACCGCATCGGGCAGACCCGCGATGTGCACATCTACAGGTGAGCTCACCTGGGACACACCTGGGACACACCTGGGCAGGTGGGAGAAGGTTTGGGGTTGATATCTGCAAATATGGAGGAGTTACGGACTCACCTGTGCTACCTGGAGCTCACCTGTGCAGGTATTTGGGTACCTGTGTGGTTGTGTGGGATTTAGGAGCTCACCTGTGCAGGTGTTTGGGATTTAGGAGCTCACCTGTAGCACCTGGAGCTCACCTGTGCAGGTGTTGGGGATTTAGGAGCTCACCTGTGCAGGTGTTTGGGTACCTGGGCAGGTGCCACCGCATCGGGCAGACCCGCGACGTGCACATCTACAGGTGAGCTCACCTGGGACACACCTGGGACACACCTGGGACACACCTGGGACACCTGGGACACACCTGGCGGTCACCTGAGGGGTTTGGTGAAGGCTTGGAGTTCATAGGTGCAGGTATTTGGGATTTAGGAGCTCACCTGTAGCACCTGGAGCTCACCTGTGCAGGTATTGGGGAGTTCTGGACTCACCTGTGCAGGTATTGGGGATTTAGGAGCTCACCTGTGTGCTTGGATGGGATTTAGGAGCTCACGTGTGCAGGTATGGAGGAGTTTTGGACTCACCTGTGCTACCTGGAGCTCACCTGTGCAGATATTTGGGTACCTGTGTGGTTCTGTGGGATTTAGGAGCTCACCTGTGCAGGTATTTGGGTACCTGGGCAGGTGCCACCGCATCGGGCACACCCGCGATGTGCACATCTACAGGTGAGGGGCACCTGGGCAGGTGGGAGAAGGTTTGGGGTTGATATCTCGATTTGTTTGGGAGTTATGGACTCACCTGTGATACCTGGAGCTCACCTGTGCTGGTATTGGGGTACCTGTGTGGCTGTATGGGGTTTAAGAGCTCACCTGTGCAGGTACTGGGGAGTTCTGGACTCACCTGTGCAGGTATTGGGGATTTAGGAGCTCACCTGTGCAGGTGTGTGGGTACCTGGGCAGGTGCCACCGCATCGGGCAGACGCGCGACGTGCACATCTACAGGTGAGGCGCACCTGGGACACACCTGGGACACACCTGGGACACACCTGGGGACACACCTGGGCAGGTGGGAGAAGGTTTGGGGTTGATATCTGCAGGTATGGAGAAGTTCTGGACTCACCTGTGATACCTGGAGCTCACCTGTGCAGATATTTGGGATTTAGGAGCTCACCTGTGTCCCCCCTGTGTCCCCCGTGCCCAGGTTGATCTCGGAGCGCACGGTTGAGGAGAACATCCTCAAGAAGGCGAACCAGAAGCGGCTGCTGGGGGACATGGCCATCGAGGGCGGCAACTTCACCACGGCCTACTTCAAACAGGTGAGGCCACGCCCACCCACACAGTGAGGCCACACCCACTCCCTGAGCAGGTGAGGCCACGCTCACTCCACACAGGTGAGGCCACGCCCCACCCCCCGGCAGGTGAGGCCACGCCCACCTCCCACAATTGAGGCCATGCCCATCCCCTTCCAGTAGGTGAGGCCACACCCACCCCACACAGCTGAGGCCACGCCCATTCCCCATAGATGAGGCCACGCCCACCCCACAGGTGAGGCCATGCCCACCCCACACGCTGAGGCCACGCCCATCGCCCCACCCCCGGCAGGTAAGGCCACGCCCACTCCCCACAGGTTAGGCCACGCCCACCTCCCACAGGTGAGGCCACATCCACCCCACACAGGTGAGGCCACACCCACCCCTGGCAGGTGAGGCCACGCCCACCCCGGCAGGTGAGGCCACGCCCACCCCCTTCCAGTAGGTAAGGCCACGCTCACCCCCACACAGGTGAGGCCACGCCCACCTCGGCAGGTGAGGCCACACCCACCCCTGGCAGGTGAGGCCACGCCCACACACACCCTGAGCAGGTGAGGCCACGCCCACCCTACACAGGTGAGGCCACGCCCACACCCCACATGTGAGGCCACGCCCACCCACCCCACATGTGAGGCCACACCCACCCCACACACGAGGCCACGCCCACTCCCCACAGGTGAGGCCACGCCCACTCCTACAGATGAGGCCACGCCCACTCCCCACTGGTGAGGCCACGCCCACCCCCTTTCAGCAGGTGAGGCCACGCCCACCCCCGGCAGGTGAGGCCACGCCCACCCCACGCAGGTGAGGCCACGCCCACCCCACACAGGTGAGGCCACGCCCACCCCCACAGGTGAGGGTGGGGATGGGGTCCCAGGTGGGGTTTGGGGGGGGGTCTCAGGTGGATTCAGGTGGATTCAGGTGAGGTTTGGGTGTGTCCAGGTGAGGTCTGGGTGTGTCCAGGTGAGCTCAGGTGTCCCCAGGTGAGGTTCGGGTGTGTCCAGGTGTGTCTGGATGAGTTCAGGTGAGGTTCAGGTGTGTCCAGGTGGGTTTGGGTGGGTTTAGATGCGTCCAGGTGAGGTTGGGGTGGGCTCAGGTGTGTCCAGGTAAGCTTGGGCTGTGTCCAGGTCAGGTTTGGGTGGGTTCAGGTGAGACTCAGGTGGGTTCAGGTCAGGTTCAGGTGTGTCCAGATGAGTTCAGGTGAGGTTCAGGTGGGCTCAGGTGAGGTTCTGGTGGGCTCAGGTGAGGTTTGGGTGGGTTCAGGTGGGTTCCAGGTGTAGAGAAACCTTGTGAGGACAATTTTAAGGTGTCCAGGTGAGCTTGGGGTGTGTCCAGGTGAGGTTTGGGCGTGTCCAGGTGAGGTTTGGGTGGGTTCAGGTGTGTCCAGGTGGGTTCAGACGAGGTTTGGGTGCGTTCAGGTGTCCCCAGGTGTGCCCAGATGAGGTTTAAGCGCATCAAGGTGGGTTCTGGGTGTGTCCAGGTTTGTCCCCAGGTGTGTCCAGGTGATGCTTGGGTGTGCCCAGGTGTGTCCTCAGGTGTCCTTAGATGCCCCCAGGTGTGTCCAGGTGAGGTTTGGGTGGGTCCAGGTGTGTCCAGACGAGGTTTAGGTGGGTTTAGGTGTCCCCAGGTGTGCCCGGGCGTCACCCAGGTGTGTCCACGTGAGTTTCAGGTGTGTCCAGGTTGGTCCAGATGAGGTTCAGGTGGGTCCAGCTGTCCCCAGCTGTCCCCAGGTGTCCCCAGGTGTCCCCAGGTTAGGTTTGGGTGGGTTCAGGTGTGTCCCCAGCCATGCCCAGGTATCCCCAGGTGTGTCCCCAGCTGTCCCCAGGTGCCCCCAGGTGTGTCCCAGGTGTCCCCAGGTGAAGTTTGGGTGGGTTTAGGTGCCCCCAGGTGTCCCCACGTGTGCCCAGCTGTCCCCAGGTGTGTCCCCAGGTGCCCCCAGGTGTCCCCAGGTGTGTCTCAGGTGTCCCCAGGTGTCCCCAGCTGTCCCCAGGTGTGCCCAGGTGTGTCCCCAGATGTTCCCAGGTGCCCCCAGGTGTGTCCCCAGATGTCCCCAGGTGTGTCCCCAAGTGCCCCCAGCCATCCCCAGGTGTGTCCCCAGGTGCCCCGGTGTCATTTCCGTCCCTTTCCCCAGCAAACCATCCGCGAGCTGTTCGACATGGCGCCCGACGACACCGCCCGCGACCGCGGCGACGGCGACGGCGACCGCGGGACAGACGGACACCGGGGGACAGACGGACACCGGGATGGACACAGAGGGACGGACGGACACAGAGGGACAGACGGACACCGTGGGGACAAAGGGACAGATGGACACCGCGGGACGGACGAGGACGATGAGGACCCCGTGGCCACCAGGAGGACGCACATCCTGGAGCAGGTGAGGGGACACCAAAACGGCACCAAAATGGCCCAAAATTGACTCAATGGCCCCAAAGTCCCCAATCCCATTTTTTTCCAATTTCTACCATTTTTTCCCTGTTTTTCATCCAATTTTTCCCTATTTTTCATCCAGTTTTTCCCAATTTTTTCCTAATTTTTCTCCAATTTTTTCCTAATTTTTCTCCAATTTTTTTCTAATTTTTCTCCAATTTTTCCTAATTTTCCTCCAATTTTTCCTAATTTTTCTCCAATTTTTTCCTAATTTTTCTCCAATTTTTTCCTAATTTTCCTCCCATTTTTTCCAAATTTTTCTCCAATTTTTTCCAAATTTTTCTCCCATTTTTTCCTAATTTTTCTTCAATTTTTTTCAAATTTTTCTTCATTTTTTTTTAAATTTTTCTCCCATTTTTTCCTAATTTTCCTTCAATTTTTTCCAATTTTTCCTCTAATTTTTTCCTAATTTTCCTCCAATTTTTTCCGAATTTTTCTCCAGTTTTTTCCTAATTTTTCTCTAATTTTTTCCTATTTTTTCTCTATTTTTTTCCTAATCTTTCTCCAATTTTTCTCTAATTTTTTACCATTTTTTCTCAATGTCCTCAATGTCCCCAATCCCATTTTTTCCTCATTTTTGGTCCCATTTTTTCTCCATCTTTTGTCCCATTTTTTGTCCACTTTTTCCCAATTAATTTTCCCCCATTTTTCCGCCATCTTTCTGTTATTTTCCCACCAGTTTTTCTCCATTTTTTGTTACTTTTCCATCACTTTTTGTCATTTTTACACTGTTTTTTTCTCCATTTTTTGTTATATTTCCACCATTTTTCGTCATTTTCCCATGGCTTTTTCCCACCGTTTTTCCCCAAATTTCCTCCAATTCTTTTCCACATTTTCCCCCAAATTTTCTCAATGTCCCCAATCTCATTTTCCCCAATTTTCCACCATATTTATCTCATTTTTCCACCATTTTTTCTTAAATTTTCACCATTTTTTCTCAATGTCTCCAATCCCATTTTTTCCCCATCTTTGGTCCCATTTTTCGTCCAATTTTTTCCCCATTTTTTCCCAAATTTTCCCCCATTTTTTTCTCATTTTTGGTCCCATTTTTTGTCCAATTTTTCCCCAATTTTTTCATCATTTTTCCCCAATTAATTTCCCCCCAATTTTCCGCCATCTTTCTGTCATTTTCCTGCCATTTTTTCCTCCATTTTTCGTCATTTTCCCACCGTTTTTTCACCATTTTTTCTCGTTTTTTCACCGTTTTTTCCCAAATTTCCTCCAATTTTTTTCCAAATTTTCCCCCATTTTTTTTCATTGTCTCCAATCCCATTTTTCCCAATTTTCCACCATCTTTTCCTCATTTTTCCACCGTTTTTCACCATTTTTTCACCGTTTTTTCTCGTTTTTTCACTGTTTTTTCCCAAATTTTCCCCTATTTTTTTTTCAATGTCCCCAATCCATTTTTCCTAATTTTCCACCATCTTTTCATCATTTTTCCACCATCTTTTCGTCATTTCTTTGCCGTTTTTTTCTTCTTTTTCACCGTTTTTTTTCGCCTTTTTTCACCGTTTTTTCTCGTTTTTTCACTGTTTTTTTCCCAAATTTTCCCCCATTTTTTTTCAATGTCTCCAATCCATTTTTCCTAATTTTCCACCATCTTTTCGTCATTTTCCCACCGTTTTTCGTCATTTTTTCGCCGTTTTTTCTCGTTTTTCACCGTTTTTTTCCCAAATTTCCTCCAATTTTTTTTCCAAATTTTCCCCCAAATTTTCTCAATGTCCCCAATCCCATTTTTTTCTTCATTTTCCACCATCTTTTTCTCATTTTTCCACCATCTTTTCCTCATTTTCCCACCGTTTTTCGTCATTTTTTCACCGTTTTTCACCTGTTTTTCACCGTTTTTTCTCGTTTTTTCACCATTTTTTTCCCAAATTTTCCCCCATTTTTTCTCAATGTCTCCAATCCATTTTTCCTAATTTTCCACCATCTTTTCATCATTTTCCCACCGTTTTTCGTCGTTTTTTCACCGTTTTTCGTCATTTTTCCACCATCTTTTCGTCATTTTCCCACCGTTTTTTGCCATTTTTTCTCGTTTTTTCACTGTTTTTTTCCCAAATTTCCTCCAATTTTTTTTCCAAATTTTCCCCCATTTTTTTTCATTGTCTCCAATCCCATTTTTCCCAATTTTCCACCATCTTTTTCTGATTTCTCCACCATCTTTTCCTCATTTTTCCACCGTTTTTCACCATTTTTTCGCCGTTTTTCACCATTTTTTCACCGTTTTTTTCCCAAATTTTCCCCCATTTTTTCTCAATGTCCCCAATCCATTTTTCCTAATTTTCCACCATATTTTCCTCATTTTTCCACCGTTTTTTGTCATTTTTCCGCCATCTTTTCATCATTTTCCCACCGTTTTTCGTCATTTTTCCACCGTTTTTCGTCGTTTTTTCGCCGTTTTTCGTCGTTTTTTCGCCGTTTTTCCCCAAATTTTCTCTCCTTTTTTTTCCTGAATTTTCCTTTTTTCCTCCCAGGCGCTGTGTGGGGCCGAGGACCCCGAGGACATCCGGGCGGCCTCGCAGGCCCAGGCCGAGCACGTGGCCGCCATGGCCGAGTTCAGCGAGAGCCCGAGCCCCGAGGGCGCCCCCGAGGAGGAGCTGAGCAAGGCAGAGCAGGAAATCGCGGCGCTGGTGGAGCAGGTGGGGGCACCTGGGCACGGCTGGCACGGCTGGGGGCACCTGGGCATGGGTGGGAGGGGATGGATGCAAAAAACCCCGTGAAATTTGGGTGAAAAATGGGGATTTTAGGGTGAAAAATGGGAAATTTTGGGGTGAAAAATGGGGAATTTTGGGGTTACCTGGGCACAGCTGGGCACACCTGGGCACACCTGGGCATGGATGGGAGGGGATAAAGGAAAAAAACCCCGTGAAATTTGGGTGGAAAATGGGGATTTTGGGGTGAAAAATGGGGATTTTGGGGTGAAAATGGGGATTTGGGGTTAAAAATGGGGATTTGGGGTTACCTGGGCACAGCTGGGCACGGCTGGGAGGGGATGGACACAAAAAACCCCGTGAAATTTGGGTGAAAAATGGGGATTTTGGGGTGAAAAATGGGATTTTTGGGGTTACCTGGGCACAACTGGGAGGGGAAAAATTGGTGAAAATTTGGGGGAAAATCAGTGAAAATTGGGGATTTAGGGACACCTGGGCACACCTGGGCACAGCTGGGCACAGCTGGGAGGGGATAATGGAAAAAACCCCCGTGAAATTTGGGTGAAAAATGGGGATTTTGGGGTTAAAAATGGGGATTTTGGGGTTAAAAATGGGAATTTGGGGTTACCTGGGCACAGCTGGGGGGATTTGGCATAGACCTGGGCACAGCTGGTACAATATTAATATCATAAATATTTAATAATTATTATAATTTTTATTTATAATTTTAATAATTATTACTATAATTAATTAATAATAATTATTAATATATTATTTTAATAATTATTTTAATAATTATTATTTTAATAATTACTTATATGTTATAAATGTTATATGATTATTATTTAATAAATATTTTACTCATTAATAATTAAATTATTACTTCTAATAATTATTTTTCAGCTGACCCCCATTGAACATGAGAATTTAGGGCTTTTTTTTTTGTTTTTTTTTAAATAATAATTTTATAATTATATTAAAATTTATATAATTATTATAAATTTTGAATTTTTTTTTAATAATTAACTTATAATTTTAATAATTATTTTATCATTTTAATGAATATTTCTTAGCTGACCCCCATTGAACGTGAGAATTTAGGCCTTTTTTTGTTTTTTGTTTTTTTTTTTAATAATAATTTTGTAATTATTTTAAAATTTATATAATTATTATAAAATTTTAATTATTATATTTTTGAATAATTATTTGATAATTTTAATAATATCATATTTACTTTAATAAATTTATGATTTAATAAGAATTAATTTTAATAATTATTAAATAATAAAAATATTTAATAATCATGAATAATTAAAATAATATATTAATGATTATAATATATAATTAAATTTTAATTTAATATTTTATATAATTTTAATAATTATTATTTTAATAATTATGTTTAATTTAAAATAAATATTTAATATTCTTATTTCAGAGTAAATTTTAATAATTATAATTTAATTAGAATCAAATATTATATTTTCAGCTGACCCAATTGAACTGAGAATATTAGCTTTTATTGGCTAATTTTAACAATAATTTTTAATATCTAAAATTATTAATTAAGATAAATTTGAATTACTATATTTTATAATCAATTATTACATTTTTTAATAATTAATTTTTAATTTTTAATAATTATTTCCAGCTGACTCCCATTGAACGGTTAGCATGATTTTCTGGAAGCTTCTCTGTTAAACAGCCGGAGGAGATTGAACAGCTAGAGTTGGGGCCAAAACTAAAATAGATAGAATTTGAATTTTTTTTAGGTTTTTGGTTTTTTTGGGAATTTTGGATGAATTTTGGTGGATTTTTTCAGCTAGAATTGAACGTTTGGTGATTTTTGGAGTTTTTGGGAGTGTTGGGGGATTTGGAGTTTGAGGTTTGGTGGGGAATTTTGGAATTTTTTGGGGGTTTTTTGGGGTTTTTTGGGGGGTTTTTTGGGATGGTTTTTTGAGATTTTTGGGTTTTTTGGGGATTTTTTGGATTTTGGGGTTTTTTGGGTTTTTTTTGGGTTTTTTTGGGATTTTTTGGGGTTTTTTTGGTTTTTTTGGGGTTTTTTGGGGGTTTTGTTTTTTGGGATTTTTTGGGGTTTTTTTGGGGGCGTTTTTTTGGGGTTTTTTTGAGGTTTTTTGGGAATTTTTGGGGTTTTTTTGGATTTTTTGGGGGTTTGTTTGGGGGGTTTGTTTGGGGTTTTTTTGGGTTTTTTGGGTGTTTTTTTTTGGATTTTTGGGTGTTTTTTTGGATTTTTTGGGGGTTTGGTTTTTGGGGGTTGGTTTGGGGTTTTTTGGGTTGGTTTTTTTGAGTTTTTTTTGGATATTTTGGGGTTTTTTGATTTTGGGGTTGTTGTTTGGGGGTTTTTTGGGTTTTTTGGGTTTTTTTGGATTTTTGGGGTTTTTTTTGGATTTTTTGGGGTTTTTTGGGATTTTTGGGGGTTTTTTTGGGGGGTTTTTGGGTGTTTTTGTTTGGGTTTTTGGGGTTTTTTAAAGGGGGTGGAAGAATCCATTTGGAAATTAATGGGTGGGGGGAGGCAGTTAAAGAAGGCCCTGAAAGATTTTGGAGCATCCCAAAAATTTGGGGGAAAAAATTTAAAATTTGGGTCTGAGGGTCTCAATGGACTTTTGGGGTGTTCCCAAATTGGGTCTGGGGGTTTCAATTGAGTCTGGGGGGGTCCCCAATTGGGTCTAAGGGTGGAAGAATCCATTTGAAGCTAACGGCGGGGGGGGAGGTTAAAAAAACATCTGGAAATGTTTTGGAGAATCGCAAAAATTTGGGGGAAAAAATTTAAAATTTGGGTGTGGGGGTTCCCAATGGACTTTTGGGTGTTCCCAAATTGGGTCTGGGGGTTTCAATTGAGTCCGGGGGGGACCCCAATTGGGTCTAAGGGTGGAAGAATCCATTTGAAGTTAATGGCAGGGGGGAGATTAAAAAAACTTCAGGAAATATTTTGGAGCGTCCCAAAAAATTTGAGGGAAAAATTTAAAATTTGGGTCTGGGGGTTCCCAATGAATTTTGGGGGGGTTCCCGAATTGGGTCTGGGGTCTCACCTGTGTCCCCCCCTCCATGTGGGGTCAACAATTGGGTCTGGGGGTGGAAGAATCCATTTGGAAATTAATGGGTGGGGGGAGGCAGTTAAAGAAGGCCCTGAAAGATTTTGGAGCATCCCAAAAATTTGGGGGAAAAAATTTAAAATTTGGGTCTGGGGGTTTCAATGGACTTTTGGGGGTTCCCAAATTGGGTCTGGGGTCTCAGCTGTGTCCCCCCCCCCCGTTTTCAGGAGCAGGTGGAAGCGGCCCGGAAGGACATCGACCAGGCCAAGGGGGGCGGGGGGCGCTTCCGGCTGCCCCCCGAGGAGGAGGAGGACGAGGAGGAAGAGGAGGAGGAGCCTGGAGGGGGCGTGGCCAGCGCAGGGGGCGGGGCTCTGGCGCTGGAGGAGGCGGAGCTTGGCGCGGAGAAGGGAGGGGGCGGGGCCAGGAAGTTGAGGCGCGCCCGGGCTTTGCCCCGCCCACCCCACCCCACGCGGGCCAGTCAGCGCCTGAGGGCGGTGACGTCATCGGTGACGTCACAGACGTCAGATACGCCCCCTGTGATGTCACAGCCCGACGTTGTGATGACGTCGTCGCCGCCGGTGGCGGCTGACGCGGCGGTGACGTCATCGCCGCCCACCGTGACGTCATCACCGCCGCCCCCTGCTCAAGCCACGCCCCCTCCCTCCCCACCGCCGCCCCCTCCCGCCGTGACGTCATCGCCATCCCCACCTCAAGCCACGCCCCCGCCCGCCCCTCCTCCTCCTCCATCTCCACCCCCAGTGACGTCATCACCTCCTCCCGTGACGTCACAACCACCTACCCCGCCCCTTCCTGTGACATCATCACCTCCTCCCCCCAAGTCCCCGCCTCCCCCACCGACGTCACCAAAAGGGGCGGAGCCAGAGGAGCCTGAGCGCCCGGCCACGCCCCCGCCGGTGGCCCCGCCCCCTCGGCGCCGCCGCAGCGCCGACGTCGAGATCCGGATGGGCGGGAAATGCGGCCCGGCCGCCAAAGTGCTGCGAACCCTCCCCGGCCGATTGGTCACCGTCCTCGAGGCCCCGCCCCCCGGCTCCGAAAGGGGCGGAGCCTCCCGAGGCGCCCGGCGACGCCCCCGCGTCGCTGCTGCTACAACCCCGCAGGCGGCCACGCCCCCTCCCTCATTAGCATCGGCCCCGCCCACCAAGCGCCGCCGGGGACGCCCGCCCAAGCGGAGGCTGCTGGGAGGGGGCGGGGCCAGGGCCAGGCGGAGACGCCCACCCGGGGCTGCCCCGCAGCGCTCCGGCCAATCGCAGGAGAGGGGGCGTGGCCGGAGGAGGAGGCAGCCAATCAAAGAAGAAGGGGACGGAGCCGGCGAGGAGTCCCCGCCCCGGAAGAAGCGTCGGGGGCGGCCGCCCAAGATGGCGTCGCCCGAGAGGGGCGAGGCTGGGGAAGGGGAGGAGTCAGCGAGTCTCCGCCCACCTTCGCCGGCCCCGCCCAGATCCACGCGGGCACGCCCTGGAGCGCCTTTGGCTCCGCCCCTTCAGAGAGAGCCGCGGAGGAGGCCACGCCCACCTGATGACAGCAGCGAGGAGGGCGTGGCCGCATCGGAAGGGGGCGTGGCCAGGCGTAGAGAGCCCCTCCCACAACCCCCAGCTAAGAGGAGGAGAAGGGGCGGGGCTAACGGAAACCCCGCCCCTGCTAGGAGGAGGCGGCGTGGGCGGGGCTCCCCATTGGCCCCACCCCGCCGGATGCAGCCCCCCCGACGCTGCGCTGGCCCCGCCCAGCCCGGGGGAGGGGCAACACCACAGGACCCCTCCGGCGGGGTGGGGGCGGGGCTGAGAGGGAGGAGGGGCAAGACGTGATGGGCGGGGCAAGATGGCGGTGGCGGAACAAGGGGAAGATGGCCGACAATGGGGGTCGGGCACAAAATGGCCGTCGGTTTTGGGAAAACAAAATGGCCGACGTTTGTAAAATACAGAATGGCTGACGGTTTTTGGAGAGGGACAAAATGGCTGATTTTTGTTGGATTGGGGGAAAAATGGCTGAGGATTGTGGGGCACAAAATGGCCGACGATTGTGGGATACAAAATGGCCGACACTTGTAAAACACAAAATGGCTGACCATGGTGGGGGAGGGACAAAACGACCGACAGTTTTGGAAGGGGGACAAAATGGCCGCCAGCTGTTGGAGAGACACAAAATGGCCGACCCTAGTCAGACACAAAATGGCTGACAGCCATGGGGGAGGGACACAATGGCTGACCATGGTGGGGGGAGGGACAAAATGGCCGACGGCTGTGGGACACAAAATGGCCCCCAATTGTTGGAGAGACACAAAATGGCCGACCCTAGTGAGACACAAAATGGCTGACAGCCATGGGGGAGGGACACAATGGCTGACCATGGTGGGGGGAGGGACAAAATGGCCGCCAGTTGTGGGAGGAGCACAAAATGGCTGACACTTGTAAAAGACAAAATGGCCGACTGTTGTGGGGCACAAAATGGCCGACCATGGTTGGACTCAGAATGTAGGAGCATGGTGGGGGAGGGACAAAATGGCCGCCAGTTGTGAGGGGAGCACAAAATGGCTGAAAATTGTGGGATACAAAATGGCCGACAATTGTGGGGCACAAAATGGCCGACCATGGTTGGACTCAAAATGTAGGAGCGTGGTGGGGGAGGGACAAAATGGCCGCCAGTTGTGGGAGGAGCACAAAATGGCCGACAGGGTGAATGTGGAACGGTTGATGGGGGACAAAATGGCCGACAGCGGCCTGGATGTGGTCACGTGATCTGTGGGTAATTCCAGTATGGCCGATAGGCTGACCTTTGGTTGACCCCAATATGGCCGCCATGGTGACCTTTAAATGACCCCAATATGGTCTCCATGAAAAGGGGCGGGGTCACAAAATGGCCACCAGGGCAGTTCCAAGATGGCCACCAGGGGTGACCTTACAATGACCCCAAGATGGCCGCCACACTAAATCCAAGATGGTCGTCTCCGCGTATCGATGACGTCACTTCCGGCTGCCATTTTGTTCCTCTGGGGTGGCCACCTTGAACCCGGCGGCCATCTTGCTTCTTGGCAGCCATCTTGATTTAAATCGTCACGTGACCTGGCGGCCATCTTGACCTCAAACACTGAAATCTGGCGGCCATTTTGATTCCCGGCAGCCATCTTGAATCTATCACGTGACACGGCGGCCATCTTGGCTAAAAGAAGATGCAAAAACTTGGCGGCCATCTTGACTCCTGGAGGCCATCTTGATTGCTGGCGGCCATTTTGATATGAGCAGACCACAAAACCCGGCGGCCATCTTGGTTCATTGCAACTCCCGGCAGCCATCTTGATTCCCAGCGGCCATCTTGACTACAAGCAGACCAGAAAACCCGGCGGCCATCTTGGTTCTTGGCAGCCATCTTGACAACAAGCAGACCACAACACCTGGAAGCCATCTTGATTTCCAGCAGCCATCTTGACTCCCACCAACTCCTGTCACTCCTGGCAGCCATCTTGATTCCCGGCGGCCATCTTGACTACAAACAGACCACAACACCTGGCGGCCATCTTGATTCCCAGCAGCCATCTTGACTATGAGCAGACCAGAAATCCTAGCAGCCATCTTGGTTTCCGGCAGCCATCTTGACTCCCACCAACTCCTGTCACTCCTGGCAGCCATCTTGATTCCCGGCGGCCATCTTGACTACAAACAGACCACAACACCTGGCGGCCATCTTGATTCCCAGTGGCCATCTTGACTATGAGCAGACCAGAAATCCTGGCAGCCATCTTGGTTTCCGGCAGCCATCTTGACTCCCACCAACTCCTGTCACTCCTGGCAGCCATCTTGATTCCCGGCGGCCATCTTGACTACAAGCTGACCACAAAACCCAACGGCCATCATGGTTCCTTCCAACACACGTGACTTCCGGCAGCCATCTTGATTCCCGGCGGCCATCTTGGCTACAAGAAGACCACAACATCCAGCGGCCATCTTGCCGCTCGGCGGCCATCTTGTTTCAGGACCATGCCCAGCATAGTCGGGGGAGGGGAGGGTGGGCGGGGCCTGGGGGGGGGGGGGAGGGGCGTTTTTCCTCCTCCCCCCCTTTTGTTGTAAAATTGGTTCCTTTTGAACCCGATCTATGCAAATGTGCTTTGTGCTGGGCCGGGGGGGCGGGGCCAAGGTTTTGAGGGGTGGGGGAGGGGACACGGAGGGGTCATTCCTGCCCCTCCCCCACCCTGTGGAAGCTTTTCCTGCCGTGAATAAAAAAAATGGGTTAAAAAATCCCGATTTTGGGGACCCCCCATGGGAAAAAGATTTTAAAGTGGGAGAGTGGATTTGGGGTTTCCTTATTTTTTTTATTTTATTTTTGGAGTTTTTGGGGGGATTTTGGGGGTTTTTTGGGCATTTTTGGGGTGTCCAGGGGTTGCAGAGAGGGTTTTGAGGTTCTTTTAGAATTTGGGATTTTTTTGGGGGTCTCAGAGAATTTTTGGGGGTCCCTAAGAGTTGGCAAAGAGGTTTTGGGGTTTTTTTAAGGGTTGGGGATTTTTTGGAGGCTTTTGGGATTTTTTTTAATAAATTTTGGGGTTCCCAGAGAGATTTTGGGGGGGTCCCCATGGATCACAGAGAGGTTTTGGGGTTTTTTAGGGATTGGGGTAATTTGTGGCTTTGGGATTTTTTGGTTTTGGTTTTTTTTTTTGGTATTTTTGGGTGTCCCTAAGAATTGGCAAAGAGGTTTTGGGTGTTTTTTAAGGGTTGGGGGAATTTTGGGATTTTTTTTAGAGTTTTTTTAAAAAATTTTGGGGTTCCCAGAGAGATTTTGGGGGAGCCCCCATGGATCACAGAGAGATTTTGGGGTTTTTTAGGGATTGGGGAATTTTTGAGGGCTTTAGGAATTTTTTGGGGTTTTTTTTGGTACTTTTGGGGGTCCCTAAGAATTAGCAAAGAGGTTTTGGGGGTTTTTTAAGGGTTGGGGAAATTTTGGGGACTTTTGGGATTTTTTTACAGTTTTTTTTTTTTTAAATTTTGGGGTTCCCAGAGAGATTTTGGGTGGGGTCCCCAATGGATTCCAGGAAGGTTTTGAGGTTCTTTTAAATGTGGGGGAATTATGGGGTTCCTGATTTGGGGTCCCTGATTTGGGGTCATTTTGGGGTCCCGGATTTGGGATTTGGGGTCCCTGATTTTGGGTTTGTGGGCTGTGAGAAATTTGGAGTCTCAGTTTGGGGTTTGGGGTCCCTGATTTGGGGTTTGGGGTCCCAGTTTGGGGTCTCTGCTTTGGGATTTGAGGTCTCTGGTTTGGAATTTGGGGTCCCTGGTTTGGGGTCATTTTGGGGTCCCTGATTTGGGGTTTGGGGTCCCGGATTTGGGATGTGGGGTCCCTGGTTTGGGGTCCCTGATTTGGGATTTGAGGTCTTGGGTTTTGGGGTCTCTGGTTTTGGGTTTGTGAGGAGTTTGGGGTCCCTGGTTTGGGATTTAGGGCTGAGAGGGATTTGGGGTTCCTGGTTTGGGATTTTGGGTTCCTAATTTGGGGTTTGGGGTCCCAGTTTGGGGTCCCAGTTTGGGGTTTGGGCCTGTGAGGAGTTTGGGGTCCCTGGTTTGGCATTTTCGGTCCCTAATTTGGGGTTTGGGGTCCCTGGTTTGGGATTTGATGTCAGTTTGGGGTCCCTGATTTGGGGTTTGTGCCCCCATTTGGGGTTTTGTGCCCCTCATTTGGGGTTTGGGCCTGTGAGGGGTTTGGGGTCTCTGGTTTGGGGTTTGGGGTCCCAGTTTGGGGTTTTGTGCCCCATATTTGGGGTTTGGGGTCCCTGATTTGGGATTTGGAGTCCCGGTTTGGGGTCCATGGTTTGGGGTTTGGGGTCCCAGTTTGGGGTTTGGGGTTTTGTGCCCCATATTTGGGGTTTTGTGCCCCATATTTGGGGTTTGGGGTCCCGGTTTGGGGTTCGGGGTCTCTGGTTTGGGGTCTCGGCTCCGCCCCTTCCCTTTCCCGCCCTCTCCTCCCTCCCGCCCTTCCCTCACGCCAACTCTCGCGAGATTTTGACGCTTCCTCGCGGCCGCCGTGCCGATGTTCCAGGCCCCGCCTCCTCCAGGCCTTCCTCCTCCTCCTCATCCTCCCTCACCCTGCTCCCGCCACACGAAATCTCGCGAGATCACGCCCCTTCTCTATGGGCAATCTCGCGAGATTTCAAACCCCAGCGACCTGAGGCTTTTCTCTTTATGCAAATCTCGCGAGATTTCTGTAAGTATCAATGCATGTTCTCGCGAGATTTCCCCTCCCCGCCTTGCCCCTCCTCCCCACTGCTCCAAATCTCGCGAGACCGCAGGATGTCTCCATAGGAGATCTCGCGAGACTTTAAACGCCCCTTCCCTCCTGCCCTGCCCTCCCAACTCTCGCGAGATTCTCAATACTCCTGTAAGGAAACTCTCGCGAGATTTCGCAGCTCCCCCACCGCCCCTTTCCCAGATCTCGCGAGATTTGGAGTGAGGGGAGGCAGCCTGGTCTGGGCCGCTGCTGACCACGCCCATTTGTGGGCGTGGCTTTGGCAGAGAAGGCGTGGCCCAACCCATGACGTCGTTCGCTGGTTCCCATTTCCGCCCTACACCAACACTTCCGGTGCGGAGGCCGCCATCTTGGATTTACGGTCACATGGGGACTCACGCGCGCCGCCATCTTGTTTTTGCCGCAGAGGACGATGGGATTGCCCCCCTGCCCATCCCCCGCTTCCCCAAAACTCCCGGGAAACATTTTTTGGGATTTTTTCCAACTTTTTTTTATCCAAACGGAGCCAAAACGAGGCAGAAACACAAAAAATTCCCCTTTTGGCCCCAAAACGCGCGCGGGGGGAGAGGGGAAAGGAGGGGGGAGGGGCCCTAAAGGTCACCTGGGCACACCTGGGCACACCTGGGGTCGTCCTAAATGTCACGGGGGGGGGGGGGGGGGTCCCTGGGCCTCCCCCATGCCCCAGGTGTGCCCAGGTGTGTCCAAGGTGTGCCCAGGTGTTACCTCAGGTGTGTCCAGGTGTGCCCAGGTGGCACCAGGAGCCCTCGAATGTGCCCAGGTGTACCCAGGTGTTCCCAGCTTTGTCATTTAAGAGCACTCAGGTGCCCCCAGGTGTGCCCAGGTATCCCCAGGTGTGCCCCAGGTATATTTGGGGTACCCCCAGGTGTGTCCCAGGTACCCCCAGGTGTGCCCAGGAGCTGCCAGGTGTTATCTCAGGTGCCCCCAGGTTTATCCCAGGTACCCCCAGATATGCCCAGATCGATCCGAGATAACCCCAGGTGTGCCCAGGTGTGTCTGAGATGCCCCCAGGTGTGCCCAGGAGCTGCCAGATCTATCCCAGGTACCCCCAGGTGTGACCAGGTGCCCCCAGGTGTATCTGAGATGCCCCCAGGTGTATCCCAGATACCCCCAAGTGTGCCCTGGCCATACCCAGGTGTGCCCAGGTGTATCTGAGACACCTCCAGGTGTGCCCAGGTGTGCCCAGGTGTGCCCAGGTGTGCCCAGGCCATACCCAGGTGTATCTCAGGTACCCCCGAGTGTATCCCAGGTACCTCCAGATACCCCCAGGTGTGCCCAGGTACCCCCAGGTCTATCCAGGTGCCCCCAGGTGTATGCCAGGTGTGCCCAGGTGTACCCAAGCTGTACCCAGGTGTATCTGAGATGCCCCCAGGTGTGCCCAGGTGTGCCCTAGCCATACCCAGGTGCCCCCAGGTCTATCCCAGGTGTGCCCAGGTGCATCCCAGATACCCCCAGGTGTACCCTAGCCATACCCAGGTGTGCCCAGGTGTATCTCAGATGCCCCCAGGTGTGCCCAGGTGTATCTGAGATGCCCCCAGGTGTGCCCAGGTGTACCCAAGCCATACCCAGGTGCGCCCAGGTGTATCTCAGTTGTACCCTAGCCATACCCAGGTGTGCCCAGGTGCCCCCAGGTGTGCCCTAGCCACATCCAGGAGTGCCCAGGTGTGCGCTAGCCATAACCAGGTGTATCGGAGATACCCCCAGGTGTGCCCTAGCTATACCCAGGTACCCCAGGTGTGCCTCCAGGTGTGCCCAGGTGTGCCCTAGGAATACCCACCTGCCCCCAGGTGTGCCCAGGTACACCCAGGTGTGCCCTAGCCATACCCAGGTGTGCCCAGGTCTATCCCAGGTGTTGCCTAGCCATACCCAGGTGTATCTGAGATGCCCCCAGGTGCCCCCAGGTGCGCCCAGGTGTATCTCAGTTGTACTCTAGCCATACCCAGGTGTACCCAGGTGTATCTGAGATGCCCCCAGGTGCCCCCAGGTGTACCCTAGCCATACCCAGGTGTGCCCAGGTGTGCCCAGGTGTACCCTAGCCATACCCAGGTGTGCCCAGGTGTGCCCAGGTGTGCCCTAGCCATACCCAGGTGCGCCCAGGTGCCCCCAGGTGTGCCCAGGTGTGCCCTAGCCATACCCAGGTGTGCCCTAGCCATACCCAGGTGCCCCCAGGTGTGCCCAGGTGTGCCCAGGTGTGCCCTAGCCATACCCAGGTGCCCCCAGGTGTGCCCAGGTGCCCCGGGCGCGTCACAGGAAGTAGTCGGCCACGGGTTTCTTGGCGGGGATGCCGCGCGTCTCCTGCGGCGCCGCCTCGAAGATGATGAACTCCTTCTGCAGGTGCTCGTCCAGCTCCAAGATGGCCGCCACGTTACCGCACCTGCCGGGGGGGCGTGGGCGTCTCATTTGCATCTCATTTGCATCTCATTTGAATCGCATTTATACTTCATTTGCACCTCGTTATTGACTTTTAGTGCAATTTTTAAACAGTTCCCACCTGGACACCCCAGCCCCCCCACCTGACTGCCCCAAGCTCCGCCCCTTTGTCTCACTCCTCATTTGCATCTCATTTGCATCGTTTATACTCCATTTGCACCTCATTATTGACTTTTAGTGCAATTTTTAAACACAGTTCCCACCTAGATGCCCCAGCCCCACCTGACTGCCCCAAGCTCCGCCCCCTTTGTCTCACTCCTCATTTGCATCTCATTTGCATCTCATTTGCATTGCTTTTCACTCATTGCATCTATTATTTGTTTTTATAGGTCTTTCCCACCACTGCCCGCAGCCCCACCTGATGCCCAAGCCCGCCCCCTTTGTCTCACGTCTCATTCCATTGCATCCTCATTATGCATCTCATTAATTTTAGCGAGTTTAGGATCTCACCTGACCCCCGCCAACCCCACCTGGATGTCCCAAGCTCCGCCCCTTTTGTCTCACCCACCTCATTTATGCATATCATTTGCTATTTCTCCATTAATCAGTTATCCTGGGTTTTTGCCGTGTTCTCACCTGTCTCACTCACCTGGATCCACACCTGGAGCCGAGGGAGCCCCAGTCTGGCCCCTCCCACACCCAGCCCTCATTTGCATCTCATTTGCATAGAATCACATATCTCATTTGCATATTTGGAGGCGGGGTTTTGCTCACCTGCCCAGTCACCTGACACACGGAGCCCACTCCCTTACAACAACCACCATGTCCTCAATTAATCCACCCCATTAATTCCCATAATTATCAATTAGCATCTCATTTGCATACAATTAGCAGTAATTGCGCTCACTCTCTGCCAGCCTCACCTGGAGCCGTCACTGCCTTGTACAGGTGTGACCAATCCCCATATCCCAATTAAATCCACCCATAAAATCCACATAATTAAGACTTAATTAGCATCTCATTAGCATAATAGAAGTAGTAATTAGGACCCACCTTCCTATTCATCTCTAGAGCCACTCACCTGGAGCCCATTAGCTCCTGTACAGGCATGACCAAACCCCATTATACCTCATACAAACACCGCATAAAACCCTCATAATTACCACTTAATTAGCATATCATTAGCATACCCAGAGCATTAATTCCAGACTATTTTCACCTTCCTACCCATCTCCAGAGCCACTCACCTGGAGCCCATCAGTGCCTGTACAGGTGTGACCAAACCACATCTGCGCCTCATAGACCGGCCATATAATTACCACATAATTAGCATCTCATTAGCATACCAATAGCACTAATTAGGGACTATTTACACCTTTCTACCACCGTCTAGACCTCTTCACCTGGAGCCCATGAGTGCCTGTACAGGTGTGACCAAACCCCATTATACCTAATACAAACACCGCATAAAAACCGCATAATTAAGACTTAATTAGCATCTCATTAGCATACAATTAACAGTATTTGGGCCACATTTTCACCTTCTTATCCACGTCCTGAACCACTTACCTGGATCCCATAAGTGCCTGTACAGGTGTGACCAAACCCCATTGTACTCATATAACCACCGCATAAAAACCCACATAATTAGGACCTCATTAGCATCTCATTAGCATACTAGAAGCAGCAATTAAGTCCCATTTTCGCCTTCCTACCATCTCCAGAGCCACTCACCTGGAGCCCATGAGTGCCTGTACAGGTGTGACCAAACCACACCTGAATCTCATAGAACCGCCCATAATTACCACATAATTACCACTAATTAGCATCTCATTAGCATACAATTAGCAGTAATTAGGCACCATTTCCACCTTTCTACCACCGTCTAGACCTCTTCACCTGGAGCCCATAAGCGCCTGTACAGGTGTGACCAAACCACACCTGCACCTCATAGAACCATGATATAAATACCATATAATCAACCCCTCATTAGCATATAATCTGCATATCAAGAGCAGTAATTAGGCACCATTTCTACCTTTTTTTCCCTGCCCAGAGTCGCTCACCTGGAGCCCATCACTGCCTGTACAGGTGTGACCAAACCACACCTGCACTTCATAGAACCACCATATAATTACCACATAATTACCACCTAATTAACATATGATTAGCATAATATAAACAGTAATTGGGTCACATTTTTACCTTTCTACCTGTGTCTAGAGCCCCTCACCTGCAGCCCATCATGGCCTGTACAGGTGTAACCAAACCCCATCAGACTCCATACAACTACCACACATTTTGCATCTAATTAAAACTTAATTAGCATATAATTTACATACCAGTAGCACTAATTAGGGACTATTTCCACCTTTCTTTCCCTGTCCAGAGTCGCTCACCTGGAGCCCATAAGTGCCTGTACAGGTGTGACAAAACCCCACCTGAACCTCACAAAACCGCCATATAATTACCATATAATTACCACCTAATTAGCATACAATTAGCAGTAATTAGGCACCATTTCCACCTTTCTACCACCATCTAGACCTCTTCACCTGGATCCCATGAGTGCCTGTACAAGTGTAACCAAACCACACCTGCACCACATAGAACCACGATATAAATACCATATAATTAACACCTCATTAGCATCTAATTAGCATACCGGTAGCAGTAATTGGGCGCGGACCAGACGGTGAGCACGGTCTCGCCAAAGTGCCACTTGTAGCCCTCCATGACGAGCTGGTGTCCCCCAACCCCACCTGTCCCTAATTAATCCCCCCATTAATTCCCCAGTAATTCCACCCTAATTAGCATATGATTAGCATATTAATAACAATAATCAGGTCCCATTTTCACCTTCCTATCCATCTCCAGAGCCACTCACCTGGAGCCCATGAGTGCCTGTACAGGTGTGACCAAACCCCATTATACCTCATACAAACACCGCATAAAACCCCATATAATTATGACTTAATTAGCATATGATTAGCATACTAGAAGCAGTAATTAGGTCCCATTTTCACCTTCCTATCCACGTCCTGAACCACTTACCTGGAGCCCATGAGCTCCTGTACAGGTATGACAAAACCCCATTGTACCTCATACAAACACCGCATAAAACCCCATATAATTATGACTTAATTAGCATATGATTAGCATACTAGAAGCAGTAATTAGGTCCCATTTTCGCCTTCCTATCCATCTCCAGAGCCACTTACCTGGAGTCCATGAGTGCCTGTACAGGTGTGACCAAACCACACCTGAACCTCATAGAACGGCCATATAATTACCACATAATTACCACCTAATTAGCATCTCATTAGCATACAATTAGCAGTAATTAGGCACCATTTCCACCTTTCTTTCCCTGTCCAGAGCCGCTCACCTGGAGCCCATTAACTCCTGTACAGGTGTGACAAAACCCCATTATACCTAATACAAACACCGCATAAAAACCTGCGTAATTAAGACTTAATTAGCATATGATTAGCATACTATTAGGTCCCATTTTTACCTTCCTATCCATCTCCAGAGCCACTTACCTGGAGCCCATGAGTGCCTGTACAGGTGTGACCAAACCACACCTGAATCTCATAGAACCCCCATATAATTACCACATAATTACCACCTAATTAGCATCTTATTAGCATACGATTAGCAGTGATTAGGCACCATTTCCACCTTTCTTTCCCTGTCCAGAGCCGCTCACCTGGATCCCATAGGTGCCTGTACAGGTGTGACCAAACCCCATTATACGTAATACAAACACCGCATAAAAACCTGCGTAATTAACACTTAATTAGCATATGATTAGCATACTAGAAGCAGTAATTAGGTCCCATTTTCACCTTCCTATCCATCTCCAGAGCCACTTACCTGGAGCCCATCACTGCCTGTACAGGTGTGACCAAACCCCATCATACCTAATACAAACACCGCATTAAAACCCGCATAATTAAGACTTAATTAGCATCTCATTAGCATACTATAAAGAGAAATTTGGTCCCATTTTCACCTTCCTATCCACCTCCAGAGCCACTCACCTGGAGCCCATGAGTGCCTGTACAGGTGTGACCAAACCACACCTGCACCTCATAGAACCATGATATAACTACCATATAATCAACACCTCATTAGCATCTAATTAGCATACCGGTAGCAGTAATTGGGCGCGGACCAGACGGTGAGCACGGTCTCCCCAAAGTGCCACTTGTAGCCCTCCATGACGAGCTGGTGGGCGCGGCAGATCATGGAGACCTCGTTGGCGGCGTTGAACTGCGCCACCACGTCCGAGCCGAACAGGTACCCGGCGCCGCGCGGCGACACGCCCCAGCCCGTGGTGTCTGACACGCCAAGGACACGCCAAGGACATGGTAAGGACATGGGAGAGAGAAAATAAGGGAAAGAAAGGAAAAAAACCCCGAGAAAATCGCAAAAAATTTGGGTTTTTTAGGCCAAAAATTCACTGAATTGGTCACAGTGAGGGACACCAAGAAGGCCCAAAAAATCCCCAAAAATCCCCCAAAAATTCCCAAAAATCCTGAAGATTTTACCCCAAAATTCATTAAATTCACCCCAAAGAAATCCTAAAAAAATTCCCCAAAATCCAGAGGATTTCACCCCAAATATCATTGAATTAATCCCAAAAATCAGCGAAATTCACTAAAAAAATCCTGAAATTATTCAAAATGAGGAACAGGCGAGGGATGCAAAAAATCCCAAAAAATTCCTAAAAAAAATCCCCCAAATAATGAAGATTCTACCCTAAAATTCATTAAATTGGCCCCAAAAAATTCAATTAAAAATTCACTGAATTGGTCACAGTGAGGGGCAGGTAAGATAAAAAATAAGGAAAAAAACCCCAAAAAAATCACAAAAAATTTGGATTTTTTAGCCCAAAATTCACTGAATTGACACCAAAAATTCACTTAAAAATTCACTTAAAAATTCAATGTATTGTGCACAGTGAGGGGCACCAAGAAGCCTCAAAAAATCCTAAAAATATCCCCAAAATTCCAAATATTTTACCCCAAAATTCATTAAATTGACCCCAAAAATTTACTTTAAAATTCGCTGAATTGGTCACAGTGAGTGCCCCAAAAATTCCCAAAAAATTCCAGAAAAAATCCCCAAAATCCTGAAGATTTTACCCCAAAATTCATTAAATTGACCCCAAAAATTCATCTAAAAATTCAGAATATTGGTCACAGTGAGGGACAGGTGAGAAACATGAGAGAAAAAAAAAACCCCAAAAAAATTGCAAAAAATTTGGATTTTTTAGCCCAAAATTCACTGAATTGACCCCAAAAATTCACTTAAAAATTCATTAAATTGGCCCCAAAAAATTCAATTAAAAATTCACTGAATTGGTCACAGTGAGGGACAGGTGAGATAAAAAAATACCCCAAAAAAACCAAATAAAAAACTCCAAAAAAATTGCAAAAAATTTGGAATTTTTAGGCCAAAATTCACTGAATTGGCACCAAAAATTCAATTAAAAATTCACTGAATTGGTCACAGTGAGGGACACCAAAAACCCCAAAAAAATCCCAAAAATATCCCCAAAATCCTGAAGATTTTTACCCCAAAATTCATTAAATTGACCCCAAAAAAATCCTAAAAAAATCCTAAAAAATCCCAAAAGTTTTACCCCAAAAATCAGCAAAATTCACTAAAAAAACCCCAAAAAAATCCTAGAAAAATCCCCCAAATAATGAAAATTTTACCCTAAAATTCATTAAATTGGCACCAAAAATTCACTTAAAAATTCAGAATATTGGTCACAGTGAGGGACAGGTGAAATTAAAAAATACCCAATAAAAAGGGAAAAAAATCCCCCAAAAAATTCCAAAAATATTCAGAATTTTGGGGATTTTTTTAGGATTTTTTTTTGGTTTTGTTGTCCCTCACTGTGCCCAATACATTGAATTTTTGGTGCCAATTTTATGAATTTTGGGGTAAAATCTTTGGGATTTTGAGGATTTTTTGAGTCATTTTTGGGGGATTTTTTTTGGCATTTTTTGGGCATTTTTGGTGTCCCTCACTGTGCCCAATACACTGAATTTTTAAGCGAATTTTTGGTGCTAATTTTGTGAATTTTGGGCTGAAATCTTAGGGATTTTTTAGTATTTTTTGGGGTCAATTTAGTGAATTTTAGGGTTCAATTTTTGGGATTTTTTTAGGATTTTTCGGGCATTTTTTGTGTCACTCACTTTGCCCAATACATTGAATTTTTCAGTGAATTTTTGGTGCCAATTTTGTGAATTTTGGGGTAAAATCTTCACAATTTTGGGGAATTTTTTTGGGATTTTTTAGGATTTTTTTAGGATTTTTTGGGGTTTTTGGTGTCCCTCACTGTGCCCAATACACTGAATTTTTAAGCGAATTTTGCTGAATTTTTGGTGCCAATTTTGTGAATTTTGGGGTGAAATCTTCAGGATTTTTTTAGGATGTTTTTGGGATTTTTTTAGGATTTTTTAGGAATTTTTTGGGCATTTTTCGGGCATTTTTGGTGCCCCTCACTGCGCCCAAAACATTGAATTTTTAAGTGAATTTCGCTGAATTTTTGGTGCCAATTTAGTGAATTTTGGGGTAAAATCTTTGGGATTTTGGGGAAAAACCTTTGGGATTTTTAGGGAATTTTTAGGGATTTTTTTAGGATTTTTTGGGAATTTTTTGGGCATTTTTGTGGTCCCTCACTTTGCCCAATACATTGAATTTTTCAGTGAATTTCGCTGAATTTTTGGTGCCAATTTTGTGAATTTTGGGGTAAAATCTTGACAATTTCGGGGACTTTTTTGGGTAAAATATTGAGAATTTTTTAGGATTTTTTTGGGGATTTTTTTGGGCATTTTTTGGGCATTTTGGTGCCCAATACACTGAATTTTCAAGCGAATTTTCGCTGCCAATTTAACAAATTTTGCCCTAAAACCTTCAGGTTTTTTTTGATTTTCCCCATTTTTTTTGGCGGATTTTCCCTCCCCAGCTGTGCCAGCTGTGCCAGCTGTGCCCGGCTGTCCCTCAATGCCACCAATGCAGAGAATTGCACTGAATTTTGGTGCCAATTTTGGGAATTTTGGGCTGAAATCTTCGGGATTTTGGGGTAAAATATTTGGGATTTTGGGGAATTTTTTTGGGATTTTTTTAGGATTTTTTTGGGCATTTTTTGGGCATTTTTGTTGTCCCTCATTGTGCCAAATTTGAATTTTTAGATTGAATTTTTAAGTGAATTTTGCTGGTTTTTGGTGCCAATTTTATGAATTTTGGGGTAAAATCTTCGGGATTTTTTAGGATGTTTTTGGGATTTTTTAGGATTTTTTGGGGATTTTTTGGGGATTTTTTGGGCATTTTTGGTGCCCCTCACTGTGCCCAATACATTGAATTTTTGGTGCCAATTTTATGAATTTTGGGGTAAAATCTTTGGGATTTTGGGGATTTTTTGAGGTATTTTTTGGGGATTTTTGGGGATTTTTTGACGATTTTCAGAGAATTTTTTGGGGCATTTTTTGGGCATTTTTGGTGTCCCTCACTGTGCCCAATACACTGAATTTTTAAGTGAATTTTGCTGAATTTTTGGTGCCAATTTTGTGAATTTTGGGGTAAAATCTTCAGGAGTTTGGGGTAAAATCTTCACAATTTTGGGGATTTTTTTTGGGATTTTTTGGGCATTTTTGGTGCCCAATACACTGAATTTTTAAGCGAATTTCACTGAATTTTCGCTGCCAATTTTGTGAATTTGGGGTAAAATCTTGACAATTTAGGGGATTTTTTTGGGTAAAATATTGAGAAATTTTGAGGATTTTTTGGGAATTTTTTGCAATTTTTTGGGGATTTTTTTGGGCATTTTTGGTGTCCCTCACTGTGCCCAATACACTGAATTTTTAAGCGAATTTCGCTGAATTTTTGGTGCTAATTTTGTGAATTTTGGGGTAAAATCTTCAGGATTTTGGGGATTTTTTTGAGGCTTTTTTTGGGGATTTTTTGAGGATTTTCAGAGAATTTTTTGGGCATTTTTGGGCATTTTTTGGGCATTTTGGTGCCCAATACACTGAATTTTCAAGCGAATTTTCGCTGCCAATTTAACAAATTTTGCCCTAAAACCTTCAGGTTTTTTTTGATTTTCCCCATTTTTTTTGGCGGATTTTCCCTCCCCAGCTGTGCCAGCTGTGCCAGCTGTGCCCGGCTGTCCCTCAATGCCACCAATGCAGAGAATTGCACTGAATTTTGGGGCCAATTTTGGGAATTTTGGGTAAAATCTTTGGGATTTTTTTAGGATTTTTTGGAATATTTTTGGGGTCAATTTTGTGAATTTTGGGGTAAAATATTTTGGATTTTTTTGATTTTTTTAGGATTTTTTTAGGATTTTTTGCATCTCTCACTGTGCCCAATTCAGTGAATTTTTAAGTGAATTTTTGGTGCCAATTTTGGGAATTTTGGGCTGAAATCTTCAGGATTTTATTAGGATATTTTGGGGATTTTTTGGGGTCAATTCAGTGAATTTTGGGGTAAAATATTTGGAATTTTTTAGGATTTTTTGGTGATTTTTTGGGCATTTTTGGTGCCCCTCACTGTGCCCAATACATTGAATTTTTAAGCAAATTTTTGGTGCCAATTTAGTGAATTTTGGGGTAAAATCTTCAGGATTTTTTAGGATTTTTTTGGGGTCAATTCAGTGAATTTTGGGGTAAAATATTTGGAATTTTTTAGGATTTTTTTGGGATTTTTTTGGGCATTATTGTTGTCCCTCACTGTGCCCAATACACTGAATTTTCAAGCGAATTTTTGGTGCCAATTTTGTGAATTTTGGGGTAAAATCTTTGGGATTTTGGGGTAAAATCTTCACAATTTTGGGGATTTTTTTTGGGATTTTTTGGGCATTTTTGGTGCCCCTCACTTTGCCCAATACATTGAATTTTTAAGCAAATTTTTGGTGCCAATTTTGTGAATTTTGGGGTAAAATCTTGACAATTTGGGGGATTTTTTTGGGTAAAATATTGAAAATTTTTTAGGACTTTTTGGGGATTTTTTGGGCATTTTTGGTGTCCCTCACTGTGCCCAATACATTGAATTTTTCAGTGAATTTCGCTGATTTTTTGGTGCCAATTTTGTGAATTTTGGGGTAAAATCTTTGGGATTTTTGGGGTAAAATCTTCACAATTTTTGTGAGATTTTTTGACGATTTTTGGGGGATTTTTTGGGCATTTTGGTGCCCAATACATTGAATTTTTAACCGAATTTCACTGAATTTTTGCTGCCAATTCCACAAATTTTGCCCTAAAACCTTCGGGTTTTTTTTGATTTTTCCCATTTTTTTGCAGATTTTCCCTCCCCAGCTGTGCCAGCTGTGCCAGCTGTGCCCGGCTGTCCCTCAATGCCACCAATGCAGAGAATTGCACTGAATTTTGGTGCCAAATTTGGGAATTTTGGGGTAAAAAATTTGGGATTTTGGGGTAAAATTTTTGGGATTTTGGGGATTTTTTTGGGGCATTTTTTTAGGATTTTTTTGGGATTTTTTGGGCATTTTTGTTGTCCCTCACTTCGCCCAATACATTGAATTTTTAAGCGAATTTTTGGTGCCAATTTTGTGAATTTTGGGGTGAAATCTTCGGGATTTTTTAGGATGTTTTTGGGATTTTTTAGGATTTTTTGGGGTTTTTTTGGGCATTTTTTGGGCATTTTTGGGCATTTTTGGTGCCACTCGCTTTGCCCAATACACTGAATTTTTGGTGCAATTTAGTGAATTTTGAGGTAAAATCTTCAGATTTTGGGGATTTTTTGAGATTTTTTTTGGAATTTTTTGGGGATTTTTTGAGGATTTTCAGCGAATTTTTTTGGGGATTTTTTGGGCATTTTGGTGCCCAATACATTGAATTTTCAAGCGAATTTCACTGAATTTTTGCTGACAATTTAGTGAATTTTGGGATAAAATCTTCAGGATTTTTTAGGGATTTTTTGAGATTTTTTTTAGGATTTTTTGGGGATTTTTTTAGGATTTTTTGGGCATTTTTGGTGTCCCTCACTTTGCTCAATACATTGAATTTTTAAGCGAATTTTTGGTGCCAATTTTGTGAATTTTGGGGTGAAATCTTTGGGATTTTGGAGTAAAATTTTTGGGATTTTTTTGGGTAAAATTATTGAGAATTTTTTAGGATTTTTTGGGGATTTTTTTAGGATTTTTCGGGCATTTCTGTTGTCTTTCACTGTGCCCAATACATTGAATTTTTAAGCGAATTTCGCTGAATTTTTGGTGCCAATTTTGTGAATTTTGGGGTAAAATCTTCAGGATTTTTTAGGATTTTTTTGGGGTCAATTTAGTGAATTTGGGGTCAAAATTTTGGAATTTTTTGGGATTTTTTTGAGATTTTTTGGGCATTTTTGGTGCCCCTCACTGTGCCCAATACACTGAATTTTTAAGTGAATTTTTGGTGCCAATTTAGTGAATTTTGAGATAAAATCTTTTGGATATTGGGGATTTTTTGAGGCTTTTTTTGGGCATTTTTTGAGGATTTTCAGAGAATTTTTTGGGCATTTTTGGTGCCCTTCACTCTCCCCAATACATTGAATTTTTCAGTGAATTTCGCTGAATTTTTGGTGCCAATTTTGTGAATTTTGGGGTAAAATCTTTGGGATTTTGGGGATTTTTTGGGGATTTTTTGGGGTCAATTTTTTGAATTTTTTAGGATTTTTTTAGGATTTTTTGGGCATTTTTGGTGCCCCTCACTCTCCCCAATACATTGAATTTTTAACCGAATTTCACTGAATTTTTGCTGCCAATTCCACAAATTTTGCCCTAAAACCTTCGGGTTTTTTTTGATTTTTCCCATTTTTTTGCAGATTTTCCCTCCCCAGCTGTGCCAGCTGTGCCAGCTGTGCCCGGCTGTCCCTCAATGCCACCAATGCAGAGAATTTCACTGAATTTTTGAGCCAATTTTGAGAATTTTGGGGTGAAATCTTTGGGATTTTGGGGTAAAATTTTTGGGATTTTGGGGCGAAATTTTTGGGATTTTTTGAGGATTTTTTTGGGCATTTTTTGGGCATTTTTGGTGTCCCTCACTGTGCCCAATACACTGAATTTTTAAGCGAATTTTGCTGAATTTTTGGTGCCAATTTTGTGAATTTTGGGGTGAAATATTCGGGATTTTTTAGGATGTTTTTGGGATTATTTTTAGGATTTTTTGGGCATTTTTTGGGGATTTTTTGGGCATTTTTGGTGCCCCTCACTGTGCCCAATACATTGAATTTTTAAGCGAATTTTGCTGAAATTTTGGGGTGAATTTTGGGGTAAAATCTTGACAATTTTTGGGATTTTTTGGGGTAAAATATTGAGAATTTTTTAGGATTTTTTGGGGAATTTTTTGGGATTTTTTTGGGCATTTTTTGGGCATTTTGGTGCCCAATACATTGAATTTTCAAGCGAATTTTCGCTGCCAATTTTGCAAATTTTGCCCTAAAACCTTCGGGTTTTTTTTGATTTTCCCATTTTTTTTGCAGATTTTCCCTCCCCAGCTGTGCCAGCTGTGCCAGCTGTGCCCGGCTGTCCCTCAATGCCACCAATGCAGAGAATTGCACTGAATTTTGGTGCCAATTTTGTGAATTTTGGGGTAAAATCTTCAGGATTTTTTAGGATTTTTTTGGGGTCAATTTAGTGAATTTTGGGGTTCAATTTTTGGGATTTTTTTAGGATTTTTTTGGGCATTTTTTGGGCATTTTTGGTGCCCCTCACTTTGCCCAATACATTGAATTTTTGGTGCCAATTTTGTGAATTTTGGGGTAAAATCTTCAGGATTTTGTGGATTTTTTGAGTCATTTTTTGGGGATTTTTTGAGGATTTTCAGCGAATTTTTTTGGGGATTTTTTGGGCATTTTGGTGCCCAATACATTGAATTTTCAAGCGAATTTCACTGAATTTTTGAGCCAATTTTGAGAATTTTGGGGTGAAATCTTGACAATTTTGGGGATTTTTTTGGGTAAAATATTGAGAATTTTTTAGGATTTTTTGGGGATTTTTTTGGGCATTTTTTGGGCATTTTTGGTGCCCTTCACTCTCCCCAATACACTGAATTTTTAAGCGAATTTTGCTGAATTTTTGGTGCCAATTTTGTGAATTTTGGGGTAAAATCTTTGGGATTTTGGGGTAAAATCTTCACAATTTTGGGGAATTTTTTTGGGATTTTTTAGGATTTTTTTAGGATTTTTTGGGCATTTTTGTTGTCCCTCACTGTGCCCAATACATTGAATTTTCAAGCGAATTTCGCTGAATTTTTGGTGCCAATTTTATGAATTTTGGGGTAAAATCTTCAGGATTTTGAGGATTTTTTGAGGCTTTTTTTGGGGATTTTTTGAGGATTTTTTTGGGCATTTTTTGGGCATTTTTTGGGCATTTTTCGTGCCCCTTATTGCCCTCAATACATTGAATTTTTGAGCGCATCCAGGCGAATTTTTGGCGCCAATTCCACAAATTTTGCCCTAAAACCTTCGGGTTTTTTTTGATTTTCCCCATTTTTTTTGGTGGATTTTCCCTCCCCAGCTGTGCCAGCTGTGCCAGCTGTGCCAGCTGTGCCCGGCTGTCCCTCAATGCCACCAATGCAGAGAATTGCACTGAATTTTGGTGCCAATTTTGGGAATTTTGGGCTGAAATCTTCAGGATTTTATTAGGATATTTTGGGGTTAATTTTGTGAATTTTGGGGTTCAATTTTTAGGATTTTTTTAGGATTTTTTGGGCATTTTTGGTGTCCCTCACTGTGCCCAATACATTGAATTTTTCAGTGAATTTCGCTGAATTTTTGGTGCCAATTTTGTGAATTTTGGGGTAAAATCTTTGGGATTTTTTTTTATTTTTTTGGGGTAAAATCTCTGGAATTTTTGGGATTTTTTTAGGATTTTTTGGGCATTTTTGGTGCCCCTCACTGTGCCCAATACACTGAATTTTTAAGCGAATTTCGCTGAATTTTTGGTGCCAATTTTGTGAATTTTGGGGTAAAATCTTCAGGATTTTGGGGATTTTTTTGAGGCTTTTTTTGGGGATTTTTTGGGGATTTTTTGAGGATTTTCAGAGAATTTTTTGGGCATTTTTTGGGCATTTTTTGGGCATTTTTGGTGCCCCTCACTCTCCCCAATACATTGAATTTTCAAGCGAATTTTTGTCGCCAATTCCACAAATTTTGCCCTAAAACCTTCGGGTTTTTTTTGATTTTTCCCATTTTTTTTGGCGGATTTTCCCTCCCCAGCTGTGCCAGCTGTGCCAGCTGTGCCCGGCTGTCCCTCAATGCCACCAATGCAGAGAATTGCACTGAATTTTGGGGCCAATTTTGGGAATTTTGGGTAAAATCTTCAGGTTTTTTTAGGATTTTTTGGGGTCAATTTAGTGATTTTTAGGGTTAAATTTTGGGGATTTTTTTAGGATTTTTTGGGCATTTTTGGTGTCCCTCACTGTGCCCAATACATTGAATTTTTAAGCAAATTTTTGGTGCCAATTTTGTGAATTTTAGGGTAAAATTTTCACGATTTTGGGGAATTTTTGAGGCTTTTTTTGGGGATTTTTTGGGCATTTTTTGAGGATTTTCAGAGAATTTTTTGGGCATTTTTTGGGCATTTTTTGAGGATTTTTTGGGAATTTTGGTGCCCAATACATTGAATTTTCAAGCCAATTTTTGTCGCCAATTCCACAAATTTTGCCCTAAAACCTTCGGGTTTTTTTTGATTTTTCCCATTTTTTTGCAGATTTTCCCTCCCCAGCTGTGCCAGCTGTGCCAGCTGTGCCAGCTGTGCCCGGGTACCTTCGGGGTCGGACCAGAGCAGGTCGCACATGGGGCCGTCGTGTGGCACCTCCTGCTTGCGGTCGATGGTGCGGATCTGGTCCAGCGTCTGGATGGACGGCGAGAGGCCCCCGTGCACACAGAAAATCTGGAATTTTTGGGAAATTTTGGGTTAAAATCAGCAATTTTGGACATTTTTGATACTTTAGATATTTTCGGTATTTTGGGGTTTTTGGGATATTTCAAATATTTTGAATTTTTGGGGTCATTGTGGGCAGGAAAAGGGACAGGGAGAGGCCCCCATGGACAGAGAAAATCTGAATTTTTTGGCACATTTTGGGTTAAAATCAACAATTTTGGACATTTTTGATATTTTGGATTTTTGGGTATTTTGGGGTTTTTGGGGTATTTCGAATATTTTGGATTTTTGGCATTTTTGGCACAGGAAAAGGGACAGGGAGAGGCCTCGGTGGATGCAAAAAATCTGAAAAATTTGGGATTTTTTGGGTCATTTTGGGGCTTTTTGGGGTATTTTGGACATTTTTGATATTTGGAATATTTGGGGTTTTTGGGTATTTTTGGGTTTTTTGGGATATTTGGGATTTTTGGGGTTTTTTGGGTTTCTCAGGGATCTGGTCCAGCGTCTGGATGGACGGCGAGAGGCCCCCGTGCACGCAGAAAATCTGGAATTTTGGGAAATTTTGGGATTTTTGGGTCATTTTGGGTCATTTTGAACATTTTTGATTTTTGGGTATTTTGGGTATTTTGGGGGTTTTGGGATATTGGGGTATTTGGGGTTTTTGGCACATTTAGGGCCATTGGGATATTGGGAAATATTTGGAAATATTTGGGATATTTTGGGCATTTAGGACATTTTGAGTATTTGGAATAGTTGAGATATTTTAGGATATTTTGGGGTATTTTGGATTTTTGGGATTTTTGGGTATTTGGGTTTTTTGGGACATTTTTGGGATATTTGGAATATTTGGGATTTTTGGGGTATTTAGGGATTTTTGGGATATTTGAGGTAATTGGGACATTTTTGGGTATTTGGGATTTTTGTTATTTTTGGGATATTTTGGGATGTTTGGGATATTTTGGGATTTTTCAGGATATTTTGGAATATTTTGGGGTTTTTGGGATATTTTAGAGTATTTGGGATTTTTGGGATTTTTGGATCATTTAAGACATTTGGAATATTTGGGATATTTTGGGGTATTTAGGATATTTTGAGTATTTGGAATATTTGGGATACTTCAGGATATTTTGGGATTTTTGGGACATTTTGAGGTATTTGAGTTATTTGGGATATTTTGAATTTTTGGGACATTTTTGGGGTTTTTTGGGTTTTTCAGGGATCTGGTCCAGCGTCTGGATGGACGGCGAGAGGCCCCCGTGCACACAGAAAATCTGAAATTTTTGGGAAATTTTGGGTTAAAATCAACAATTTTGGACATTTTTGATTTTTGGGTATTTTGGGTATTTTGGGGTTTTTGGGGTATTTCGAATATTTTGGAATTTTGGGATTTTTGGCACAGGAAAAGGGACAGGGAGAGCTCTGGGTGGACACAGAAAATCTGAATTTTTGGGTCATTTTTGGCACATTTTGGGTTAAAATCAGCAATTTTGGACATTTTGGATTTTTGGGATTTTTGGGGTTTTTGGGATATTTGGGATTTTTGGGGTTTTTTGGGTTTTTCAGGGATCTGGTCCAGCGTCTGGATGGACGGCGAGAGGCCCCCGTGCACGCAGAAAATCTGAAATTTTGGGATATTTTGGGTTAAAATCAGCAATTTTGGACATTTTTGATATTTTGGATATTTGGAATATTTGGGATATTTTGAGTATTTTGAATTTTTGGGATTTTTGGGGTCATTGTGGGCAGGAAAAGGGACAGGGAGAGCTCTGGGTGGACACAGAAAATCTGAATTTTTGGGTCATTTTTGGCACATTTTGGGTTAAAATCAGCAATTTTGGACATTTTGGATTTTTGGGATTTTTGGGGTTTTTGGGATATTTTGGATATTTGGGGTTTTTGGCGCAGGAAAAGGGACAGGGAGAGCTCTGGGTGGACACAGAAAATCTGAATTTTTGGGTCATTTTTGGCACATTTTGGGTTAAAATCAGCAATTTTGGACATTTTGGATTTTTGGGGATTTTGGGGTTTTTGGGGTTTTTGGGGTTTTTGGGATTTTTGGGATTTTTGGGGTTTTTGGGACAGGCTCTGGATGGACGGCAAGAGGCCCCCGTGCACACAGAAAATCTGGAATTTTGGGAAATTTTGGGAAATTTTGGGTCATTTTGGGGCTTTTTGGACATTTGGGATTTTTGGGTATTTTGGGTATTTTGGGTATTTTGGGGATATTGGGGTATTTGGGGTTTTTGGCATATTTAGGGTCATTGGGGTATTGGGAAATATTTGGAAATATTTGGAAATATTTGGGATATTTTGGGGTATTTGGGATATTTTTTTAATATTTAGCATTTTTGGGATATTTTGGGGTATTTGGGATATTTTGGGATATTTGGGATATTTTGGGGTATTTTGAATTTTTAGGACATTTTTGGGTATTTGGGATTTTTGTTATTTTTGGGATTTTTGGGGTATTTGGGATATTTTGGGGTATTTGGGATTTTTGGGAATTTTGTGGGTTTTGGGTTTTTTTGGGATTTTTGGGAATTTTGGGGTTTTTGGGAATTTTGGGGTTTTTGGGATATTTGGGATATTTTAGAGTATTTGGGATTTTTGGGATTTTTGGATCATTTAAGATATTTGGGATATTTGGGATATTTTGGGGTATTTAGGACATTTTGAGTATTTGGGATATTTGGGATATTTTAGGACATTTTGGGATTTTTGGGATTTTTGGGGTCATTGTGGGCAGGAAAAGGGACAGGGAGAGGCCCCCATGGACACAGAAAATCTGAATTTTTGGGTCATTTTTGGCACATTTTGGGTTAAAATCAGCAATTTTGGACATTTTGGATTTTTGGAATATTTGGGGTTTTTGGGGTTTTTGGGGTTTTTGGGATTTTTGGGGTTTTTGGGGTCATTGTGGGCAGGAAAAGGGACACAGAAAATCTGAATATTTTGGGATTTTTGGGTCATTTTTGGCACATTTTGGGTTAAAATCAGCAATTTTGGACATTTTGGATTTTTGGGGATTTTGGGGTTTTGGGGATATTTTGAATTTTTGGGATATTTTGGGTTATTTAGGATATTTTGAGTATTTGGAATATTTGGGATATTTTGGGGTATTTTGAATTTTTAGGACATTTTTGGGTATTTGGGATTTTTGTTATTTTTGGGATTTTTGGTGTATTTGAGATATTTTGGGGTATTTGGGATTTTTGGGGTATTTAGGGATTTTTGGGATATTTGGAATATTTGGGATATTTTGGGACATTTAGGATATTTTTGATATTTGGGGTATTTGGGAATATTTGGAATATTTGGGATATTTTGGGGTATTTAGGACATTTTGAGTATTTGGAATATTTGGGATATTTTGGGGTTTTCGGGTTTTTGGGAATTTTGGGATATTTTGGATTTTTGGGATTTTTGGCACAGGAAAAGGGACAGGGAGAGCTCTGGGTGGACACAGAAAATCTGAAATTTTTGGGACATTTTGGGTTAAAATCAGCAATTTTGGACACTTTGAATTTTTTGGTATTTTGGGGTTTTTTGGGATATTTGGGAATTTTAGGATTTTTGGATATTTTGGGTTTTTGGTCCAGCGTCTGGATGGACGGCGAGAGGCCCCCGTGCACGCAGAAAATCTGAAATTTTGGGAAATTTTGGGTTAAAATCAAAAAATTTTTGGGCTTTTTGATTTTGGAATATTTGGGTTTTTTGGGGTTTTTGGGGGGGTTTTTGGGGGATTTCAAATTTTGGGTTTTTGGGATATTGTGGGGGAAAAAAAGGGACAGGGAGGGCCCCGTGCACCCAAAAAACTAAAATTTTTGGGGGAATTTTTGGGTTAAAATCAAAAAATTTTGGCATTTTTGGGTATTTTGGGAAAATTTGGGAAAATTTTGGGGGTTTTTGGGGATTTCAATATTTTGAATTTTTGGGATCATTGTGGGCAGGAAAAGGGCAGAGAGGGCCCCCATGGCAGAGAAAATCTGAAATTTTTTTGGGCATTTTGGGGTTAAAAACAACAATTTTGGAAAATTTAT
>NW_026992575.1:0-51200 GCF_028769735.1 Zonotrichia leucophrys gambelii
GTACCAAGTGGCTCCAGCAATCTGCCATCCAGAAGCGGGCGTGAGTAGTTTGTTTCCAGGGAAATGGGCCGTGGTTTTGTTTGGGGGCCTGTGGCTGGGAGTGGCCGGCTGGCTCCTGAAAATCCACGATACGCAGGATGGTTCCCAGAGACAAGGTGGCACCAGTGCCAGTCGGGCTGGTTTGATAGACAAGTGGCTCTGCAATCTGCCAGCCAGAAGACGGGCAGGTGCAGTTTTTTTGCCAGGGAAAAGGGCCGTGGTTTGTGTTGGGGGCCTGTGGCTGGGAGTGGCCGGCTGGCTCCTGAAAATCCACGTACGCAGATGTTCCCAGAGAAAGGTGGCACAGTGCCAATGTCGGGCTGGTTTGATAGAGCCAAGTGGCTCCTGCAATCTGCCAGCCAGAAGTGGGCAGGTCAGTTTCTTCCAGGAAAAGGGCCGTGGTATTGTTTGGGGCCTGTGGCTGGGAGTGGCGGCTGGCTCCTGAAAATCCACGATACGCAGGATGGTTCCAGATGAAGGTGGCACCAGTCCGAGTCGGCTGGTTTGATAGTACCAAGTGGCTCCTGCAATCTGCCATCCAGAAGCGGGGCAGGTGAGTTTTGTTTGCCAGGGAAAGGGCCGTGTTTGTGTTTGGGGGCCTGTGGCTGGGAGTGGCCGGCTGGCTCCTGAAAATCCACCGTAGGCAGGATGGTTCCCAGATGAAAGGGGGCACAGTGCCAAGTCGGGCTGGTTTGATAGAGCCAAGTGGCTCCTGCAATCTGCCAGCCAGAAGATGGGAAGGTCAGTTTTACTTCCAGGGAAAAGGGCCGTAGTTTGTGTTTGGGGGCCTGTGGCTGGGAGTGGCCGGCTGGCTCCTGAAAATCCACGATACGCAGATGATTCCCAGACAAGGTGGCACCCGTGCCAAGTGGTCTGGTTTGATAGAGCCAAGTGGCTCCTGCAATCTGCCAGCCAGAAGGGGCAGGTGAGTTTTCTTCCAGGGAAAGGGCCGTGGTTGTGTTTGGGGGCCTGTGGCTGGGAGTGGCCGGCTGGCTCCTGAAAATCCAATACGCAGGATGGTTCCCAGATGAAAGGTGGCACCAGTGCCAGTCGGGCTGGTTTGATAGAGCAAGTGGCTCCTGCAATCTGCCAGCCAGAAGCGGGGCAGGTAGTTTTTTCCAGGGAAAAGGGCCTTTATTTGTGTTTGGGGGCCTGTGGCTGGGAGTGGCCGGCTGGCTCCTGAAAATCCACGATACGCAGGATGGTTCCCAGAGAAGGTGGCACCAGTCCAAGTCGGCTGGTTTGATAGACCAAGTGGCTCTTCAATCTGCCACCAGAAGGGGGCAGTGAGTTTTTTCCAGGGAAAATGGGCCGTGGATGTGTTTGGGGGCCTGTGGCTGGGAGTGGCCGGCTGGCTCCTGAAAATCCACGATACGCAGGATGGTTCCCAGATAAAGGTGGCACCATGCCAGTCGGGCTGGTTTGATAGAGCCAAGTGGCTCCTGCAATCTGCCATGCCAGAAGCGGGGCGGGTGAGTTTGTTTGCCAGGAAAAGGGCCGTGGTTTGTGTTTGGGGGCTGTGGCTGGGAGTGGCCGGCTGGCTCCTGAAAATCCAGATACGCAGGATGGTTCCCAGAAAGGTGGCACCAAGTGCCAGTCGGCTGGTTTGATAGAGCCAAGTGGCTCCTTCAATCTGCCAGTCCAGAAGCGGGCAGGTGAGTTTTTTGCCAGGGAAAAGGGCCGTGGTATGTGTTTGGGGCCTGTGGCTGGGAGTGGCCGGCTGGCTCCTGAAAATCCGCGCCGCGCAGAATGGTTCCCAGATGAACGGTGGCACCAGTGCCAAGTCGGGCTGGTTGATAGAGCAAGTGGCTCCTGCAATCTGCCATCCAGAAGGGGCAGGTAGTTTTTTCCAGGAAAATGGCCGTGGTTTGTTTGGGGCCTGTGGCTTGGAGTGGCCGGCTGGCTCCTGAAAATCCACGATACGCAGGATGGTTCCAGAGAAAGGTGGCACAGTTCCAAGTCGGGCTGGTTTGATAGACCAAGTGGCTCCTGCAATCTGCCATCCAGAAGTGGCAGGTGAGTTTTGTTTGCCAGGGAAAAGGGCCGTGGTTTGTGTTTGGGGGCCTGTGGCTGGGAGTGGCCGGCTGGCTCCTGAAAATCCACGATACGTAGGATGGTTCCCAGATGAAAGGTGGCAGCAGTGCCAAGTCGGGCTGGTTTGATAGAGCCAAGTGGCTCCTGCAATGTGCAATCCAGAATATGGTCAGGTCAGTTTTACTTCCAGGGAAACGGGCCGTAGTTTGTGTTTGGGGGACAGTGGATGGGAGTGGCCGGCTGGCTCCTGAAAATCCACAATACGCAAGATGATTCCCAGATGAAAGGTGGCACCCGTGCCAAGTTGGTCAGGTTTGATAGAGCCAAGTGGCTCCTTCAATCTGCCAGCCAGAAGATGGGCAGGTCAGTTTTACTTCCAGGGAAAAGGGCCGTAGGTTGTGTTTGGGGGCCTGTGGCTGGGAGTGGCCGGCTGGCTCCTGAAAATGCACGATACGCAGGATGGTTCCCAGATGAAAGGTGGCACCAGTGCCGAGTCGGGCTGGTTTGATAGAGCCAAGTGGCTCCTGCAGTCTGCCAGCCAGAAGCGGGGCGGGTGAGTTTTGTTTGCCAGGGAAAAGGGCCGTGGTTTGTGTTCGGGGGCCTGTGGCTGGGAGTGGCCGGCTGGCTCCTGAAAACCCACGATACGCAGGATGGTTCCCAGACCTACGGGGGCACCACATCCAAGTCGGACTGGTATGATAATACAAAGTGGCTCCTATAATCTACCATCCAGAAGCGGGGCAGCTGAGTTTTTTTCCAGGGAAATGGGCCGTGGAATGTGTTTGGGGGCCTGTGGCTGGGAGTGGCCGGCTGGCTCCTGAAAATCCACGATACGCATGATGGTTCCCAGATAAAATGTGGCACCACTTCCGAGTCGGGTTGGTTTGATAGAGCCAAGTGGCTCCTGCAATCTGCCTGCCAGAAGCGGGGCGGTGAGTTTTCTTTTCCAGGGAAATGGTCCTAGTTTGTGTTTGGGGGCTTGTGGCTGGGAGTGGCCGGCTGGCTCCTGAAAATCCACGATACGCAGGATGGTTCCCAGATGAAAGGTGGCGCCAGAAATTGATTGTGCTGATTTGATAGAGCCAAGTGGCTCCTTCAATCTGCCAGTGTGAAGCGGGGCGGGTGAGATTTGTTTGCCAGGGAAAAGGGCCGTGGTATGTGTTTGGGAGCCTGTGACGGGGAGTGGCCGCTGGCTCCTGAAAATCCACCATACGTAGGATGGTTCCCAGATGAAAGGTGGCACCAGTGCCAAGTCAGGCTGCTTTGATAGAGCCTAGTGGGTCCTGCATTCTGCCAGCCAGAAGATGGGCAGGTCAGTTTTACTTCCAAGGAAAAGGGTCGTAGTTTTATTTGGGGGCCTGTGGCTGGGAGTGGCCGGCTGGCCCCAGAAAATCCACGATACACAGGATGGTTCCCAGATGAAAAGTGGCAGCAGTGCCAAGTCGGACTGCTAGGACAGTACAAAGTGGCTCCTGCAATCTGCCAGCCAGAAGCGGGGCGGGTTAGTTCTGTTTGCCAGGGAAAAGGGCCGTGGTTTGTGTTTGGGGTCCTGTGGCTGGGAGTGGCCGGCTGGCTCCTGAAAATCCACGCCGCCCAGGATGGTTCCCAGATGAAAGGGGGCACCAGTGCCGAGTCGGGCTGGTTTGATAGAGCCAAGTGGCTCCCGCTGTCTGCCAGCCAGAAGATGGGCAGGTCAGTTTACCTTCCAGGGAAAAGGGCCGTAGATTGTGTTTGGGGGCCTGTGGCTGGGAGTGGCCGGCTGGCTCCTGAAAATCCACGATACGCAGGATGGTTCCAAGACCCACGGGGGCACCAGTGCCGAGTCGGGCTGGTTTGATAGAACCAAGTGGCTCCTGCAATCTACCAGCCAGAAGCGGGGCGGGTGAGTGTTGTTTGCCAGGGAAAAGGGCCGTGGTATGTGTTTGGGGGCCTGTGGCTGGGAGTGGCCGGCTGGCTCCTGAAAATCCACGATACGCAGGATGGTTCCCAGATGAAAGGTGGCACCAGTGCCAAGTCAGGCTGCTTTGATAGAGCCAGTGGCTCCTGCAATCTGCCAGCCAGATATGGGCAGTTCAGTTTTTTTCCAGGGAAAAGTGAAACTGGTTGTGTTTCGGGGCCTGTGGCTGGGTGTGGCCGGCTGGCTCCTGAAAATCCACGATACCAGGATGGTTCCCAGATGAAAGAGTGGCAGCAGTGCCAAGTCGGACTGGTTTGATAGTACAAAAGTGGCTCCTGCAATCTGCCAGCTAGATGCAGGGCGGGTAGTTTTGTTTGCCAGGGAAAAGGGCCGTGGTTTGTGTTTGGGGGCCTGTGGCTGGGAGTGGCCGGCTGGCTCCTGAAAATCCACGATACGCAGGATGTTTCCCAGATGAAATGTGGCACCAGTTCCGAGTCTGGCTGATTTGATATTACAAAGTGGCTCCTGCAATCTGCCAGCAAGAAGCGGGTGGGTGAGTTTTGTTTGCCAGTGAAAAGGGCCATGGTTTGTGTTCGGCGGCCTGTGGCTGGGAGTGGCGGGCTGGCTTCTCAAAATCCACGCCGAGCAGGATGGTTCCCAGATGTAAGGGGGCACCAGTGCCGAGTCGGGCTGGTTTGATAGAGCCAAGTGGCTCCTGCAATCTGCCAGCCAGAAGATGGGCAGGTCAGTTTTACTTCCAGTGAAAAAGGCCGTAGTTTGTGTTTGGAGGCCTGGGGCTGGGAGTGGCCGGCTGGCTCCTGAAAATCCACGATACGCAGAATGGTTCCCAGTCCCAAGGGGGCACCAGTGTGGAATCAGGCTTGTTTGATAGAGGCAAGTGGCTCCTGCAATCTACCTGCCAGAAGCGTGGCGGGTGAGTTTTTTAAGCCAGGGGAAATGGGCCGTGTTTTGTGTTCGGTGGCCTGGGGCTGGGAGTGGCCGGCTGGCTGCCGAAAATCCACGATACGCAGGATGGTTCCCAGAGGAAATGTGGCACCAGTGCCAAATTGGGCCGGTTTGATAGTACCAAGTGGCTCCTGCAATTTGCCATCCAGAAGCGGGCCGGGTGAGCTTTGTTTCCCTGGGTAAATAGCCGTGGATTGTGTTTGGGGGCCTGGGGCTGGGAGTTGAGGGCTGGCTCCTGAAAATCCACGATACTCAGGATGGTTCCCAGTCCCAAGGGGCAGCAGTGTGGAATCAGGCTTGTTTGATAGAGGCAAGTGGCTCCTGCAATCTACCTGCCAGAAGCGTGGCGGGTGAGTTTTTTAAGCCAGGGGAAATGGGCCGTGTTTTGTGTACGGTGGCCTGGGGCTGGGAGTGGCCGGCTGGCTGCCGAAAATCCACGATACGCAGGATGGTTCCCAGAGGAAATGTGGCACCAGTGCCGAGTCGGGCCGGTTGATAGTGCCAAGTGGCTCCTGCAATTTGCCATCCAGAAGCGGGCCGGGTGAGCTTTGTTTGCCAGGGTAAATGGCCGTGGATTGTGTTTGGGGGCCTGTGGCTGCGAGTGGCCGGCTGGCTCCTGAAAATCCACGATACGCAGGATGGTTCCCAGATGAAAGGTGGCTCCAGTGCAAATTTCGGCTCGTATGATAGCACAAAGTGGCTCCTGCAATCTACCATCAAGAAGCGGATAAGCTGAGTTTTTTTCTAGGGAAATGGGCCGTGGTTTGTGTTTGCGTGCCTGTAGCTGGGAGTGGCCGGCTGGCTCCTGAAAATCCACGCCGCGCAGGATGGTTCCGTGACCCAAGGGGGCACCAGTGCCGCATCGGACTGGTTTGATAGAGTGAAGTGGCTCCTGCAATCTCCCAGCCAGAAGCGGGGTGGGTGTGTTTTGTTTGCCAGGGAAAAGGGCCATAGCGTGTGTTTGGGGGCCTGTGGGTGTGAGTGGCCGGTTGGCTCCTGAAAATCCACGATATGCAGGACGGTTCCCAGATGAAAGTTGGCACCAGTGCCAAGACGGGTTGGTATGACAGTACAAAGTGGCTCCTGCAATCTTCCAGCCAGAAACGGGGCAGCTGAGTTTTTTTTCCAGGGAAAAGTGCCGTGGTATGTGTTTGGGGGCCTGTGGCTGGGAGTGGCCGGCTGGCTCCTGAAAACCCAGGCCGCGCCGGATGGTTCCCAGACCCACGGGGGCACCAGTGCCGAGTCAGGCTGGTTTCACAGAACCAAGGGGCTCCTGCCATCTGCCAGCCAGAAGCGGGGCGGGTGAGTCTTTTTTTCCAGTGAAAAGGAGCATAGTGTGTTTTTGGGGGCCTGTGGCTGGGAATGGCCTGCTGGCTCCTGAAAATCCACGATACGCAGGATGGTTCCCAGATGAAAGGTGGCACCAGTGCCGAGTCGGGCTGGTTTGATAGAGCCAAGTGGCTCCTGCAGTCTGCCAGCCAGAAGCGGGGCGGGTGAGTTTTTTTTGCCAGGGAAAAGGGCCGTGGTTTGTGTTCGGGGGCCTGTGGCTGGGATTGCCCGGCTGGCTCCTGAAAACCCAGGCCGCGCCGGATGGTTCCCAGACCCAAGGGGGCACCATTTCCAAGTCGGACTGGTATGATAATACAAAGTGGCTCCTATATTCTACCATCCAGAAGCGGGGCAGCTGAGTTTTTTTCCAGGGAAATGGGCCAGAAGATGGGCAGGTCAGTTTTACTTCCAAGGAAAAGGGTCGTAGTTTTTATTTGGGGGCCTGTGGCTGGGAGTGGCCGGCTGGCTCCTGAAAATCCACGATACACAGGATGGTTCCCAGATGAAAAGTGGCAGCAGTGCCAAGTCGGACTGGTATGATAGTAAAAAGTGGCTCCTGCAATCTGCCAGCTAGATGCAGGGCGGGTGAGTTTTGTTTGCCAGGGAAAAGGGCCGTGGTTTGTGTTCGGGGGCCTTTGGCTGGGAGTGGCTGGCTGGCTCCTGAAAACCCAGGCCGCGCCGGATGGTTCCCAGACCCAAGGGGGCACCACTTCCAAGTCGGACTGGTATGATAATACAAAGTGGCTCCTATAATCTACCATCTAGAAGCAGGGCAGCTGAGTTTTTTTCCATGGAAATGGGCCGTGGAATGTGTTTGGGGGCCTGTGGCTGGGAGCGGCAGGCTGGCTCCTGAAAATCTACGATACGCAGGATGGTTCCCAGATGAAAAGTGGCACCAGTTCCGAGTCGGGCTGGTTTGATATAACCAAGTGGCTCCTGCAATCTGCCTGCCAGAAGCGGGGCGGGTGAGTTTTGTTCACCACGGAAAATGGCCGTAGTTTGTGTTTGGGGGCCTGTGGCTGGGAGTGGCCGGCTGGCTCCTGAAAATCCACGATACGCAGGATGGTTCCCAGATGAAAGGTGGCACCAGTGTTGAGTTGTGCTGATTTGATAGAGCCAAGTGGCTCCTGCAATCTGCCAGCCATAAGCGGGTCGGGTGAATTTGGTTTGCCGGGGAAAAGGGCCGTGGTATGTGTTTGGGGGCCTGTGGCTGGGAGTGGCCGGCTGGCTCCTGAAAATCCACGATACGCAGGATGGTTCCCAGATGAAAGGTGGCACCAGTGCCGAGTCAGGCTGCTTTGATAGAGCCTAGTGGGTCCTGCAATCTGCCAGCCAGAAGATGGGCAGGTCAGTTTTACTTCCAAGGAAAAGGGTCGTAGTTTTTATTTGGGGGCCTGTGGCTGGGAGTGGCCGGCTGGCTCCTGAAAATCCACGATACACAGGATGGTTCCCAGATGAAAAGTGGCAGCAGTGCCAAGTCGGACTGGTATGATAGTAAAATGTGGCTCCTGCAATCTGCCAGCAAGATGCAGGGCGGGTGAGTTTTGTTTGCCAGGGAAAAGGGCCGTGGTTTGTGTTTGGGGGCCTGTGGCTGGGAGTGGCCGGCTGGCTCCTGAAAATCCACGATACGGAGGATGTTTCCCAGATGAAAGGTGGCAGCAGTGACAAGTCTGGCTGGTTTGATAGTACAAAGTGGCTCCGGCAATCTGCCAGCAAGAAGCGGGTGGGTGAGTTTTGTTTGCCAGTGAAAAGGGCCATGGTTTGTGTTCGGCGGCCTGTGGCTGGGAGTGGCCAGCTGGCTCCTGAAAATCCACGATACGCATGATGGTTCCCAGATGTAAGGGGGCCCCAGTGCCGACTCGGGCTGGTTTGATAGAGCCAAGTGGCTCCTGCAATCTGCCTGCCAGAACCGAGGCGGATGAGTTTTGTTTGCCAGGGAAATGGGCCATGGTTTGTGTTCGGCCGCCTGTGGCTGGGAGTGGCCGGCTGGCTCCTGAAAATCCACGATACGCAGGATGGTTCCCAGTCCCAAGGGGGCACCAGTGTGGAATCAGGCTTGTTTGATAGAGGCAAGTGGCTCCTGCAATCTACCTGCCAGAAGCGTGGCGGGTGAGTTTTTTAAGCCAGGCGAAATGTGCCGTGTTTTGTGTTCGGTGGCCTGGGGCTGGGAGTGGCCGGCTGGCTGCCGAAAATCCACGATACGCAGGATGGTTCCCAGAGGAAATGTGGCACCAGTGCCAAATCGGGCCGGTTTGATAGTACCAAGTGGCTCCTGCAATTTGCCATCCAGAAGCGGGCCGGGTGAGCTTTGTTTGCCAGGGTAAATGGCCGTGGATTGTGTTTGGGGGCCTGTGGCTGCGAGTGCCTGGCTGGCTCCTGAAAATCCACGATACGCAGGATGGTTCCCAGATGAAAGGTGGCTCCAGTGCAAATTTGGACTCGTACGATAGCACAAAGTGGCTCCTGCAATCTACCATCAAGAAGCGGATAAGCTGAGTTTTCTTCTAGGGAAAAGGGCCGTGGTTTGTGTTTGCGGGCCTGTAGCTGGGAGTGGCCGGCTGGCTCCTGAAAATCCACGCCGCGCAGGATGGTTCCGTGACCCAGGGGGGCACCAGTGCCGAGTCGGACTGTTTTGATAGAGCGAAGTGGCTCCTGCAATCTCCCAGCCAGAAGCGAGGCGGGTGAGTTTTGTTTGCCAGGGAAAAGGGCCATAGCGTGTGTTTGGGGGCCTGTGGCTGGGAGTGGCCGGTTGGCTCCTGAAAATCCACGATATGCAGGACGGTTCCCAGATGAAAGGTGGCACCAGTGCCAAGACGGGCTGGTATGATAGTACAAAGTGGCTCCTGCAATCTTCCAGCCAGAAGCGGGGCAGCTGAGTTTTTTTTCCAGGGAAAAGTGCCGTGGTATATGTTTGGGGGCCTCTGGCTGGGAGTGGCCGAGTGGCTCCTGAAAATCCACGATACGCAGGATGGTTCCCAGATGAAAGGTGTCACCAGTGCCAAGTCCGGCTGGTTTGATAGAGCCAAGTGGCTCCTGCAATCTGTCGGCCAGAAGATGGGCAGGTCAGTTTTACTTCCAGCGAAAAGGGCCGTGGTTTTTGCTCGGGGGCCTGTGGCTGGGAGTGGCCGGCTGGCTCCTGAAAATGCACGATAAGCAGGATGATTCTCAGACAAAATGGCGCACCACTACCAAGTCGGACTTGTATGATAATACAAAGTGGCTCCTGCAATCGACCATCCAGAAGCGCGGCAGCTGAGTTTTTTTTCCAGGGAAATGGGCCGTGGTATGTGTTTGGGGGCCTGTGGCTGGGAGTGGCCGGCTGGCTCCTGAAAATCCACGATACGCAGGATGGTTCCCAGATGAAAGGTGGCAGAAGTACCAAGTCGGGCTGGTATGATAGTACAAAGTGGCTCCTGCAATCTGCCAGCCAGAAGCGGGGCAGCTGAGTATTTTTTCCAGGGAAAAGGGCCGTGGTATGTGTTGGGGGCCTGTGGCTGGTTGTAGCCGGCTGGCTCCGGAAAATCCACTATACGCAGGATGGTTCCCAGACCCAATGGGGCACCAGTGCCGAGTCGGGCTGGTTTGATAGAGCCAAGTGGCTCCTGCTATCTGCCAGCCAGAAGATCGGCAGGTCAGTTTTACTTCCAGGGCAAAGGGCCGTAGATTGTGTTTGGGGGCCTGTGGCTGGGAGTGGCCGGCTGGCTCCTGAAAATCCACGATACGCAGGATGGTTCCCAGATGAAAGGTGGCACCAGTGCCAAGTTGGACTGGTTTGATAGAGCCAAGTGGCTCCTGCAATCTGCAGCCAGAAGATGGGCAGGTCAGTTTTACTTCCGATGAAAATGTTCGTAGTTCTTGTTTGGGGGCCTGTGGCTGGGAGTGGCCGGCTGGCTCCTGAAAAGCCACGCCGCGCAGGATGGTTCCTAGACCCACGGGGGCAGAAGTGCCTAGTGAGACAGAGTAGGTGAAGTGTCTGGGAGAGGTGAAGGGTCTGTGGAGCTAAAGCTGAAGGAGAGGCCGCGTTCCAGAGACAGCGAGGAGACAGAGAAAGAAAAACAGAAAAACCACGAGGTCAATCTGCCCCCGACCTAGGAATTCCTCCGCTAAAGAAGAATTAGTTCTAAGTGTCATGCAAGATGAATATGTATGAACTTATTGTGAAACTGTATGCATATGCATTTGGAAGGGGGATAAAAGGAGGTCTGAAATCTTCAGGGGTACGCATGCCCTTTTGGGGAGTCTTGCGTCCGGCACGCGTCGTAATAAAGCATACCGGGCTTTACAACTTTTACAAGTTGTGAGGTTTCTTCTTTTCTCCGCAAAACATTTTGGCGAGCCAAGGCAGGAGTTCTCTGTCCCCGCGGGGCAGGGGGGATAGACGGACCTCCATGGCGCGCCCCAGGATTTTTTCCTGGTGGGGCTCCGCTTGTCTCAACTTGCCACCTGTGAGGACAGACAACGACCCGCTGGCCTGCGGAGGAGAATACGGTATGTATGGGGCCCCAGGGGGGGGGAGGAAGGAGAGAAAGGGAGTAAACCACCCAGAGACGTCTGGGTTCATGGGTTCAGCTGATAGAGCAGCTGTATTAGAATGGGGTTCAGCTGATAGAGCAGCTGTATTAGAAACGGGGTTCAGCTGATAGAGCAGCTGTATTAGAGGCCGGGTTCGTCGTTCTGATGGAGCAGACCGCTAGCGGCTTTGGGGGTAAGCCGGGTGAACCCGTGTATGTGTGTATTGAGGATTCATAGTTCTGATGGAGCAGAACTGGTGAGCCCGTGTGTTTTGTTTGTGTGTGTGTGTGATGTCCGGACACTGTGTTGCTGTATAGTTAATGTGTGTAGCCAGTGCACTGTGTTTGTCATCGTGCAGGTGATATGTGTATGGTGTATAAAAGAGAGTAAATCTACAGTGCCCTACAGTGCGGAGATGGGTCAGTACTCCCCGTGTTTGAAGCAGCCGAGTGAGGCCAGAGGTGCCGGCTGCAGCAGGCTGCGGGGGCAGGGAGAGAAGTGCCCTGCAGAGAAGCGAGTGGAGGAATGTCAATGATGGTATTTATCGTGTTTGAATGTAGTGATTTGTGTAGATTTGGTACATTTTAACCGTGAGTATGAGCTCAGAGAGTTCCTTTGCCTTGGATGTTTGGACTTGATCTCTAGACTGTGTGCTATTATTTTTATGTTATTTTGATTGTGTCCAGTAAAAATTGATGTGAGTAAATGCCGAATTATGGTATGCTGTGTTGTGTTGAGAAAAGTGAGCACTTTGAGAAATATGCCCTTCCCCAGTGATTTTGTGTGGTGATTTTCTTCCGCTGCATTGTGGTAATTTGATTCTCAGATTGTATAGTGGTGTTTGTAGAGATTTTAAGATTTTGTTGCAACAAGAGTAGCATTTTACATAGGAGAGCTATAGTACAGTGATTTATGTTTAACTTCGATAAAGTGAGTTAAAAGAATTCCAAGAATTCTCCCCCTCACAGCAATTCAAGCCTTGGCTCTAGTGAATTTGAGATAAGGCGGGGGGGGGGGGTGCGTGTGTCTGTGTCTGCAAGTATATCAGAGTTTTGGCTGTGACTAGCACAGCCCTTTTGCAAAGCAGCAAAACAAGTGTAAGTAGACACAGTGCTTAATTAGATTGTGCAAGAAGAGAACTAGAAAAGACTGATATTTTGTAAAACAGAGTTTATATAGAAGGGATGAATGAGATGAATTAGTTAATGAGACTTATGAGATTTATGAGACTTCGGTTGGTACTGCAGTAAGTCTTTACTGGAAACAATCTGCTGAAAGGATTTAAAGTTCTCTGTAATAAACAGAATAGCCAGCCTTTGCGGGCAATTTTGGAGAGCCTTTGGTACATCAAGAGGCTAGCAGGCTGTGTGAGGTGACAGTGGCTGCGCCCTGGGCACAGGGACAGCTCTGGCTGCCCTGTCTCCCCAGGGAACACGGGAATGGCCTGTGGGCAAAAGCTGGATGTGCAGATATTATTGCAGTGCGGTGTTTATGAGAAACACTGGTATTGCTGTTTTGCTGTTCCAATAAGTGTCAAGGTACACGCCCCGAGTGTAAATTAAAGGTTTCTGGTCAAGCGGATTCAGAACCTAAGGTCTTAGAGCTTGTGTGTGAGAATCACATCTGATACCTGCCACCTGGAGCTGTGTGTATAGGAGGAAAACTGAGAAACTACTGTGAAAGTCTGTAAAAAGGTTTGAATGGAAGCGGGATAGGGCAAGGAGAAATAAATAATAAGAACTGACCAGAGCAAACAGGTTCCTAAATTAGCCCCTTTTGGGAGGGGCTCATTGGGAGGAGGTTGCCAGTAAGAGCAGCTCAGAAAATAAAAAGATTTATAGTGCTTCATTGCTGTTAGTACTGTTTTATAATAAGAAGATAAATGGGATAGTTTTTGTATGCTGAAATGTCTTTTGTTTTAAGAAATCACCCAGAATGACAAAGAGACTGTGAGATCAGACTGCTCTCTGGTCTTGGCCCCTGAAAAGGAAAACAAGGCAAAGAGAAAGCAAATCAAACATGTTGTTCAGCATGCAGCATAAGATAGCAACGTATGAAATCAGGCAAAGATTATCACGCTGAAATGCGAAGCAATCACAGTTCGCAAAATGAGTACATATGATTTGTAAAGGCTTTCTCCCAAGGTAAGGGAGGAGGAGTAAAGGTAACCTTCCCAAAAGGGAAGAATTTTTGTCAGCACAAGGGTCATGTGTTCAGTTTTAAATAAAGCTTTAGTACCTGTAGAGAATGTTTATGTTGTAGTGTGGAGAATGAACAACTGGCCAGTCTGAAAAGGCATACTTTTGCAAACCTTTAAAGTAACATGTGTACTATGTGTACCTAAAAGCTTTTGTACAATTCGCTCAATTTGCTAAACATTCTCAAATGAGAAAGGTTACTCTGGAGGCAAATAATATAAAGATGTTAGGCTTAATATTAACAGACACTGAAATTAAGAAAGACATTAGTAAGGAGATATTAGAAGAAGTAAATAAGTGTTTTCAAGAGTATAGGCCTCTGCTGCACCAGGGAGAGTGAAAGATGCTCCCCCATGGGATGCTCCCCCATCAAGCTTAATGAAAGAACACAACCAGTGAGAACTGAGTAGTACCCTCAAAAGGAAAGTAAGGAAGGAATCAGTCCAATAACTGGTAGTACTGGATTAAGGGCTGTCAATAAGATAACACAGAATTTGTACCCTGTGGTAGCAAATCCATAGACCTTACTAACTTGTTTAACACCTGAGCTAACCTAGTTCACTGTTTTAAGTCTAAGAGATGCCTTCTTTTGCCTCCCTATCCATGAAGCCAGCCAGAACATTTTTGCATTCAAACACAAGCTCACACAGTCCATGTGCCTGAAAGCTTCAAAATTCTCCACTCCGATTAGAGAACAGCTTGCAAGGACCCAGAGTCCCAGGAAGCTCCACAAGAAGAAAGGAGGCTGTTGCAGTACACAGATGATCTTCTAGTAGCCACTCAGACGAGGGAAGCAAGAGAAGCCTGGACGGTAAGCCTTTTGAATTTCCTAGGACTCCAAGGATGCAGAGTCTCAAAGAAAAAGGCACAGGTAGTGAAACAGAAGGTAATCTACCTGGAGTCAGAAGTGAGTGCTGAGCAGCAGACTTTAAGGCAGGGAAGCCCTATGCCAAACCCTGAACCCCAGACAACGAAAGAACTCCAAACCTTCTTAGGCATGGCAGTGTAGTGCCAGCTGTGGGTTCATAATTGTGGACTGTTCTCCAGACCCCTCTATGCTCTTATTGCCAATGGGAACTGAGATCTCCAGTGGACAAGAGACACCACACGGGCCTTTCGCCAGCTAGAGAGTCCCCTCATGTCGGCTCCAGCTTTGAAACTTCCAGATGTAAGTAAAGCATTCTTTCTATTTTTCCATGCAAGGAATTGCTCTGGGAATATTGGCTCAGGACTTGGGTCCATACCGGAGGGCAGTTGCTTACCTCTCTAAGCAACTAGATGCAACAGCCAAAGGATAGCCAGGTTGCCTCAGAGCTGTAGCAGCAGTTGTGCTGAACATTCAAGAGGCACACAAGTTTATCCTAGGACAAAAATGACTGTGCTAGTGTCCCACACAGTGTCTGCAGTACTGGAAGTAAAGGGTGGCCACTGGCTTTTCACCAGAGAAGTTTCTGAAATACCAGGCCATCATGGTAGAGCAAGATGATGGAGAGATAGTGGTGACTAATATTGTCAACCCAGCTTCTTTTCTCAGTAGAATCAAGGAGAAGCAGTACACCATGATTGCCTAGAGACCACTGAAGCTACCTACTCCAGCCGCCCAGACTTAAAGGACACTCCTCCGGACGATGCAGAGACCTGGTTCACTGACAAGAAAGCAACATTGCAAAGTTCACAGTGACTACCTGCAGAGAGGTAATAGAGTGTAGACCCTTACCAACAGGTACCTCTGCAGAAGATGCTGAGATAAATGCATGGACCCATGCCTTAGAAACAGCAAAAGGCATTCAGAGTTGTGCATGCACATGGAGCCATCTGGAAGGAGAGGGGACTGCTGACCTCACAGGGAAAGAAGAGACAATCCAGCAGCTGGAAGCAGTTCAGTTACCTGAAAAGGCATATTAAGGCACACCAGAGAGTGAGCTTAAAATTGGAAGAAAGAAATGAGCTGGCGGATAGAGAGGCAAAGAAAGCAGCAAAAGGTGAGGTACAGATTTTCCTCGAAGGTAAGCCATAATACAATAATACTAACCAAAAGAGACGTACAACTGCAAGGGGTGAGCTACCATTGAAAGAGAGCTAGTAATACCTTCCCATTTTCGTAGTTACTAGTGAAAGAAGGGCACTAGAAAACACACTAGGGCCTAATTACTTAAAACCTTTTATAGAGTGTGGCTCCTTTCTCAAAATGACCAAGGCTGCGAGTGATACAGAGTGCACTGGAATGAAGTGTTGACTTTGAAGTAGTAATCCCCACAGGCTTTCTAGAACACACATCTGATTGAAAGGACTGTTGTATCATTATCAGGAATCTATATGCCACTATCACTCAGGTGAGCTGATAATGTGATCTTTGCCTCCAGACTAACCTCAAAATACCCCCAGGCCAAAACTTAGTCAGACTGGGAGAGGCCATGAGCCTGTATAGCAGTGGCAAATCAACTTTTCAGAACTCCCAAGGAAAGGGGGGTATCAGTATTTACTGGTATTAATAGATACATTTTCAGGGTGGCCAGAAACATTCCCCACCAGAACTGTCAAAGCTCAAGAGGTGACCAGATCATTTTTACAAGAGATAATACCACGCTTCAGAGTTCCAGCCACAATATCCTCAGATAAAGAATCACCTTTCATTTCCAAAATAGTGCAACAGATTAGTAGCCATCTGGGCATAGATTAAGAACTTCACACCCCATACTGCCCCCAATCAAGCGGCCAGGGGGAGAAAATAAATCATTTAATTAAGCAGCAAATCATAAGACTGGGGCAAGAAGCTCTTCCACTAGCACTATTGCAAATTCAAACTAAACCTTTTGAGCTAAAGGAATGCTGAATCCTTTTAGAATGCCTTATAGAAGACAATAGAATACAAGGAGAATGTCCAAAATGTCCACTTACATGGTAGCATTAAGCAAACAGCTCAGAGTAATTGAGAAACTTGTGGCTAGAACTCAGAGCAGGGAGTTGGATAGCCTAGAGTTGATGTATATGTTAAGTCTCTTACAGAGAAGACTTCGGAACCACAGTGGGAGAGACCACTGCAAGTACCTCTCACCACCTTCACTGCAATCAAAATCAAGGAGCAAAATGCTAGATCCATCACTCTCGGGTGAAGAAGGCCCAGAAGTCCCTTCAAGAGTGACACCAAGAGACAATGAACTGAGACTACAACTTATTCGGGCAAAATGAGTATATTGCGGTCGGGAGTAGCTCATACTTTAGTGTACAGAATTGTTTTGTATGGAATTATAACTGAAGTTTTAGAACTAGAGAGTACCTCTACCCAAAGCAATGCTGAATGGCCTTAGTCCCTGGCATTTAATCAGTATACTAAATCCATAAGAAAACCTTTTGAGATAAAGAAGGTTTATATTAAACATATCTACTGTAGTAATCCACGAGAATCAAGTATGTGAAGAGTAAGAATAGCAAGAACAAAAGCTGTGAACATTTCAAGGAATCTGAAGCGAAGAAATCAAAGTAAAGTGCTTAGTCATCAAAAGGATGGCTTATGAGAGACCAGATGTAATTAGTGTCTGAACCTCCCCTGGTGTATATGAACACCAGGAAGTCTGTGATAACCTAAGTGAATCAGACAGTTAGTGTAATTTCACCCTGATACAGCCTGTAAGCAATTAATTTAGGCTCTTCTCTCAAGATTTCCCCTCCATTATCTTCTGCCCTGAACACAGTCCACAGCTTAATCTTAGCTAAAGACAAGGTGAGTGACCAGGAGAGACATTCCTGCTTGCCACACATCTGAGAAATCAGGTGCTTTAGAGAGAGAGAGAGAAGTTAGATTCCCTGAAGTCTCTACATTTCAGAACAAACATCTGTCTCAAGTATGACCTAAACCTCTGTCAGATACACTTGTGAAGTGTGTCTGAATTTGTAGTAGGAGCCCAGCACATCCCTCTGGCAGGGAGAGATGATCATGGACAGAAAGCAGTTCCTGTTCCCCATAACAAACATCTAACTAGCATATTAGGGACAAGATTAAGAGTTTTAAATAGAATCGATTCAGAAATACTGATGAATAAACTGGCTGCTGCAGCAAGTAGCCTAACAAAATTGAAGCAGCCTTTATAGTAATCTCTACTGGCATTAAGAACTAGCCAGTGACAGATTTCAAAAGTACTGCCAAAGTAAAGAAGTATGAACAGGCCAGAGACCAAGACCACAAATTGATAGTAGAAGCACTTAGTATAGTTCAAGATAATGTGTCTTTAGCTTTCAGTTGTATACAAGCACAGTTATAGATACAAGCAACAGCAGCTCTGATCATATAAGAAAGGAGTGAAAGTAATTTTCCAGCTGAAATTCAGAAAATTGAATGAGATAATGCAATTGATTTTGAAAGGAAGTTTTAATCCTGGTGGATTATAGTGAATTTCACCTATGATCCTATTTCTAATGTGGCCACTGCCTTTGTGCTTACCATATGTAATGCCACTGTTTATGTTATCCATCCCATCATTGCCCTAAGATTAAACCATGAAGAAACAACACTCTATCCTTCAGAACATAGAGTGTGGGCACAAAAAGATGAATGAAAAGTGGCAGGTAGTAAACTTAGAATCCTGCATTACTAGAGAACAAATGAGATTCATTTGTGAAAGCAATACTGCTAATGCCTAAGATGTGTTTAGACACTGAACAGAGTATTTGTCACTTTGAAATTCATCCAGTCACTGACCAGAAAACTGTGCTCGTATATACTAGAAAAGGGTGTATGTTTGAAAACTGCTTATGCTGCTGTACAAATTGATAGCAATGATGTTATTCTGTCTAGTAGAAACCATTCTAATCTCTGTATTTGTATTTGTAATTTTGCTAAGATTATTGGGTGTGGTTTTTCGTATTTGGTACCAGTAACATCCCACCAGCTGATTACAGCCAATTACACAATGTATCACAGACTACCACCTACCCCTATTGGGGTGAACCTTACATTGGTAAAACAATTAATTAAGCACCAAGACCTATTAAAAGTCTTGAAAGAAATCCGAGAAAGTGAAAAGAAAACCTTAATTACTGTCCAACATGATACAAAAGAGATAACCAGGGTTCTACAAAGAATAAGACAAGATATGACTCATCACTGGTGAGATGTGATCTTTGGATGGTCACCAACTGCGAATAGAGTCCTTAATAAGTTGTGTCACCCCATTGTAGTTTTACTAATATTAGTTGAGATAAGCTTAAGATTGTCTATTATATTGTTAATTTAGAACTGTAAGATGCTACAACGAATAGTTGTACTAACCTCTTTGTCGAATGTACATAGTAAAGCGCTAAAAGACACTTATTGTCGTAGAAATTTTCCTTAAGTAAAAGAATTTACTTATTTCCTAGGAAAGGGGAGAATGAGACAGAGTAAGTGAAGTGTCTGAGAGAGGTGAACAGTCTGTGGAGCTAAAGCTGAAAGAGAAGCCGTGTTCCAGAGACAGCGAAGAGACAGAGAAAGAAAAACAGAAAAACCACGAGGTCAATCTGCCCCCGACCTAGGAATTCCTCCGATAAAGAAGAATTAGTGCTAAGTGTCATGCAAGATGAATATGTATGAACTTATTGTGAAACTGTATGCATATGCATTTAGAAGAGAGATAAAAAGAAGTCTGAAATCTTCAGGGGTACGAATGGCCTTTTAGAGAGTCTTGCGTCCGGCGCGCGTCGTAATAAAGCATACCGGGCTTTACAACTTTTACAAGTTGTGAAGTTTCTTCTTTTCTCCGCAAAACACTAGTCAGGCTGGTTTGATAGAACCAAGTGGCTCCTGCAATCTGCCAGCCAGAAGCGGGGTGGGTGAGTTTTGTTTGCCAGGGAAAAGGGCCGTGGTTTGTGTTCGGGGACCTGTGGCTGGGAGAGGCTGGCTGGCTCCTGAAAATCCACGATACGCAGGATGGTTCCCAGATGAAAGGTGGCAGCAGTGACAAGTCGGGCTGGTTTGATAGAGCCAAGTTGCTCCTGCAATCTGTCAGCCAGAAGATGGTCAGGTCAGTTTTACTTCCAGAGAAAAGGGCCGTAGTATTATTTGGGATCCTGTGGCTGGGAGTGGCGGGCTGGCTCGTGAAAATCCACGATACGCAGGATGATTCCCATAGCAATGTGGCACCAGTGCCAAGTTGGACTGGTATGATAGTACTAGGCGGCTCCTGCAACCTGCCAGCAAGAAGCAGGGCAGCTGAGTTTTTCTTCCAGGGAAAAGGGCCGAGGTTTGTGTTAGGGGGCCGGTGGCTGGGAGAGGCCGGCTGGCTTCTGAAAATCCACGCCGCGCAGGATGGTACCCAGACCCACGGGGACACCAGTGACGAGTCGGGCAGGTTTGATAGAGGTAAGTGGCTCCTTCAATCTGCCAGCCAGAAGATGGGCAGGTCAGTTTTACTTCCAGGGAAAAGGGCCGTAGTTTTGTTTGGGGGCCTGTTGCTGGGAGTGGCCGGCTGGCCCCTGAAAATCCACGCCACCCTGGATCGTTCCCAGATGAAAGGTGGCACCAGGGCCGAGTCGGGCTGGTTTGATAGAACCAAGTGGCTCCTGCAATCTGCCACCTAAATGCAGGGAGGGTGAGTTTTGTTTGCCAGGGAAAAGGGCCGTGGTTTGTGTTTGGGGGCCTGTGGCTGGGAGTGGCCGGCTGGCTCCTGAAAATCCACGATACGCAGGATGTTTCCCAGATGAAAGGTGGCAGCAGTGACAAATCGGGCTGGTTTGATTGTACAACGTGGCTCCTGCAATCTGCCAGCAAGAAGATGGCAGGGGAGTTTTACTTCCATGGAAATGGGCCATAGATTTTTTGTAGGAGCCTGTGGCTGGGAGTGGCCGGCTGGCTCCTGAAAATCCACGCCGCGCAGGATGGTTCCCAGACCAAAGCGGGCACCAGTGCAGAGTCGGACTGGTATGACAGAGGCAATTGTCTCCTGCAATCTCCCAGGCAGAAGCGGGGCGGGTGAGTTTTATTTGCCAAGGAAAAGGGCCATAGCCTGTTTTTGGGGGCCTGTGGCTGGGAGTGGCCGGCTGGCTCCTGAAAATCCACGATAGACAGGATGATTCCCAGATTAAGTGTGGCACCAGTGCCGTGTTGGACTGGTATGATAGCACAAAGTGGCTCCTGCAATCTGCGAGCCAGAAGCGGGGCGGGTCAGGTTTACTTCCAGGGAAAAGGGCAGTAGTTTGCGTTTGGGGGCCTATGGCTGGGAGTGGCCAGCTGGTTCCTGAAAATCCACGACACGCAGGATGGTTCCCAGACCCAATGGGGCACCAGTGCTGAGTCGGGCTGGTTTGATAGTGGCAAGTGGCCCCTGCAATCTGCCAGCCAGAAGCGGGGCGGCTGAGTTTCATTTGCCAGGGAAAAGGGCCGTGGATTGTGTTCGGGGGCCTGTGGCTGGGAGTGGCCGGCTGGCTCCTGAAAATCCATGATATGCAGGATGGTTCTCAGATGAAAGGTGGCACCAGTGCCGAGTCGGGCTGGTTTGATAGAGGCAAGTGTCTCCGGCAATCTGCCTGCCAGAAGCGGGGCGGGTGAGTTTTATTTGCCATGGAAAAGGGCCGTGGTTTGTGTTTGGGGGCCTGTGGCTGGGAGTGGCCGGCTGGCTCCTGAAAATCCACGCCGCACAGGATGGTTCCCAGACCCAAGGGGGCACCAGTGCCGAGTCGGGCTGGTTTGATAGAGGCAAGTGGCTCCTTCAATCTACCATCCAGAAGGTGGGCAGGTCAGTTTTACTTCCAGGGAAATGGGCCGTAGTTTGTGTTTGGGGGCCTGTTCGTAGGAGTGGCTGGCTGGCTCCTGAAAATCCACGATACGCAGGATGGTTCCCAGATGAAAGGTGGCACCAGTGCGGAGTCGGGCTGGTTTGATAGTACAACGTGGCTCCTGCAATCTGCCAGACAGAAGATGGGCAGGTCAGTATTACTTCCATGGAAATGGGCCATAGATTTTTTGTAGGAGCCTGTGGCTGGGTGTTGCCGGCTGGCTCCTGAAAGTCCACGATACGCAGGATGGTTCCCAGATGAAAGGTGGCACCAGTGCCAAGTCGGACTGGTATGGTAGTACAATGCGGCCCCAGCAATCTATCATCCAGAAGCGTGGCAGCTAAAATTTTATCCAGGGAAAACTGCTATGGAATGTGTTTGTGGGCCTGTGTCTGGGAGTGGCCGGCTGGCTCCTGAAAATCCACGTTACGAAGGATGGTTCCCAGGTGAATGGTGGCACCAGTGCCAAGTCGGGCTGGTAGGATAGAGCCAAGTGGCTCCTGCAATCTGCCAGCCAGAAGCGGGGTGGGTGAGTTTTGTTTGCCTGGGAAAAGGGCCGTGGTTTGTGTTTGGGGGCCTGTGGCTGGGAGTGGCCGGCTGGCTCCTGAAAATCCACGCCGCGCAGGATGGTTCCCAGACCCATGGGGGCACCAGTGCTGAGTCGGGCTGGTTTGATAGAGGCAAGTGGCTCCTTCAATCTACCATCCAGAAGGTGGGCAGGTCAGATTTACTTCCAGGGAAATGGGCCGTAGTTTGTGTTTGGGGGCCTGTGGGTAGGAGTGGCTGGCTGGCTCCTGAAAATCCACGATACGCAGGATGGTTCCCAGATGAAAGGTGGCACCAGTGCCAAGTCGGGCTGGTTTGATAGTACAACGTGGCTCCTGCAATCTGCCAGCCAGAAGATGGGCAGGTCAGTTTTACTTCCATGGAAATGGGCCATAGATTTTTTGTAGGAGCCTGTGGCTGGGAGTTGCCGGCTGGCTCCTGAAAGTCCACGATACTCAGGATGGTTCCCAGACGAATGGTGGCACCAGTGCCAAGTCGGGCTGGTTTGATAGAGCCAAGTGGCTCCTGCAATCTGCCAGCCATAAGCGGGGTGGGTGAGTTTTCTTTGCCAGGGAAAAGGCCTAAGTTTGTGTTTGGGGGCCTGTGGCGGGGAGTGGCTGGCTGGCTCCTGAAAATCCACGATACGCAGGATGGTTCCCAGACCCATTGGGGCACCAGTGCGGAGTCGGGCTGGTTTGATAGAGGCAAGTGGCTCCTGCAATCTGCCAGCCAGAAGCGGGCCGGGTGAGATTTTTTGCCAGGGAAAAGGGCTGTGGTTTTTGTTTGGGGGCCTGTGGCTGGGAGTGGCCGGCTGGCTCCTGAAAATCCACGATACGCAGGATGGTTCCCAGATGAAAGGTGGCACCAGTGCAGAGTCGGGCTGGTTTGATAGTACAAAGTGGCTCCTGCAATCTGCCAGCCAGAAGATGGGCAGGTCAGTTTTACTTCCGGGGAAAAGTGCGGTGGTGTGTGTTCGGGGTCCTGTGGCTGGGAGTGGCCGGCTGGCTCCTGAAAATCCATGCAGCGCAGGATGGTTCCCAGATGAAAGGTGGCACCAGTGCCAAGTCGGACTGGTATGGTAGTACAATGTGGCTCCTGCAATCTACCATCCAGAAGCGTGGCAGCTGAGATTTTATCCAGGGAAAAGGGCCGTGGAATGTGTTTGGGGGCCTGTGGCTGGGAGTGGCCGGCTGGCTCCTGAAAATCCACGATACGCAGGATGGTTCCCAGATGAAAGGTGGCACCAGTGCCAAGTCGGACTGGTATGGTAGTACACAGTGGCTCCTGCAATCTGCCAGCCAGAAGATGGGCAGGTCAGGTTAACTTCCAGGGAAAAGGGCCGTAGAATGTGTTTGGTGGCCTGTGGCTGGGAGTGGCCGGCTGGCTCCTGAAAATCCACACCGCGCAGGATGGTTCCCAGATGAAAGGTGGCACCAGTGCCGAGTCGGGCTGGTTTGATAGAGCCAAGTGGCTCCTGCAATCTACCATCCAGAAAATGAGCGTGTCACTTTTACTTCCAGGGAAAAGGGCCGTAGATTGTGTTTGGGAGCCTGTGGCTGGGAGTGGCCGGCTGATTCCAGAAAATCAATGATACCCAGGATGATTGCCAGACCCAACGTGGCACCACTGCCAAGTCGGACTGCTATGATAGTACAAAGTGGCTCCTGCAATCCGCCAGCAAGATGATGGCAGGTCAGTTTTACTTCCAGGGAAAAGGGCCGTAGTTTGTGTTTGGGGGCCTGTGGCTGGGAGTGGCCGGCTGGCTCCTGAACATCCACGATATTCAGGATGGTTCCCCGATGAAAGGTGGCACCAGTACCGAGTCGGACTGGTATGATAGTAGAAAGTGGCTCCTGCAATCTGCCAGCCAGAAGCGGGGCGGGTGAGTTTTGTTTGCCAGGGAAAATGGCCGTGGTTTGTGTTTGGGGGCCTGTGGCTCGGAGTGGCCGGCTGGCTCCTGAAAATCCACTCTGCGCAGGATGGTTCCCAGACCCAACGGGGCATCAGTGCAAAGACGGAGTGGTTTGATAAAGACAAGTGGCTCCTGCAATCTGCCAGCCAGAAGATGGGAATGTCAGTTTTACTTCCAGGGAAAAGGGCCGTAGTTTGTGTTTGGGGGCCTGTGGCTGGGAGTGGCCGGCTGGCTCCTGAAAATCCACGATAGGCAGGATGGTTCCCAGATGAAATGTGGCACCAGTGCCCAGTCGGTCCGGTATGGTAGTACAAAGTGGCTCCTGCAATCTACCATCCAGAAGCGTAGCAGCAGAGTTTTTTTCCAGGGAAAAGGGCCGTAGAATGTGTTTTGGGGCCTGTGGCTGGGAGTGGCTGGCTGGCTCCTGAAAATACACGCCGCACAGGATGGTTCCCAGACCCAGGGGGGCACCAGTGCCGAGTCGGGCTGGTTTGATAGAGGCAAGTGGCTCCTTCAATCTACCATCCAGAAGGTGGGCAGGTCAGTTTTACTTCCAGGGAAATGGGCCGTAGTTTGTGTTTGGGGGCCTGTTCGTAGGAGCGGCTGGCTGGCTCCTGAAAATCCACGATACGCAGGATGGTTCCCAGATGAAAGGTGGCACCAGTGCCAAGTCGGGCTGGCTTGATAGTACAAAGCGGCTCCTGCAATCTGCCAGCCAGAATATGGTCAGGTCAGTTTTACTTCCGGGGAAAAGTGCGGTGGTGTGTGTTCCGGGTCCTGTGGCTGGGAGTGGCCGGCTGGCTCCTGAAAATCCACGCCGCGCAGGATGGTTCCCAGATGAAAGGTGGCAACAGTGCCAAGTCGGAGTGGTATGGTAGTACAATGTGGCTCCTGCAATCTACCATCCAGAAGCGTGGCAGCTGAGATTTTATCCAGGGAAAAGGGCCGTGGAATGTGTTTGGCAGCCTGTGGCTGGGAGTGGCCGGCTGGCTCCTGAAAATCCACGATACGCAGGATGGTTCCCAGATGAAAGGTGGAACCAGTGCCAAGTCGGACTGGTATGGTAGTACACAGTGGCTCCTGCAATCTGCCAGCCAGAAGATGGGCAGGTCAGGTTAACTTCCAGGGAAAAGGGCCGTAGAATGTGTTTGGTGGCCTGTGGCTGGGAGTGGCCGGCTGGCTCCTGAAAATCCACACCGCGCAGGATGGTTCCCAGATGAAAGGTGGCACCAGTGCCGAGTCGGGCTGGTTTGATAGAGCCAAGTGGCTCCTGCAATCTACCATCCAGAAGATGGGCAGGTCAGTTTTACTTCCCGGGAAAAGGGCGGTGGTTTTTGTTCGGGGTCCTGTGGCTGGGAGTGGCCGGCTGGCTCCTGAAAATCCACGATATGCAGGATGGTTCCCAGATGAAAGGTGGCACCAGTGCCAAGTCGGGCTGGTTTGATAGAGCCAGGTGGCTCCTGCAATCTGCCATCCAGAAGCGTAGCAGCAGAGTTTTTTTTCCTGGGAAAAGGGCCGTAGAATGTGTTTGGGGGTCTGTGGCTTGGAGTGGCCGGCTGGCTCCTGAAAATCCACGATAGAAAGGATGATTCCCAGATTAATGGTGGCACCAGTTCCGAGTCGAGCTGGTTTGATAGAGCCAAGTGGCTCCTGCAATCTGCCAGCCAGAAAATGAGCGTGTCACTTTTACTTCCAGGGAAAAGGGCCGTAGATTGTGTTTGGGAGCCTGTGGCTGGGAGTGGCCGGCTGACTCCAGAAAATCAATGATACCCAGGATGATTGCCAGACCCAACGTGGCACCACTGCCAAGTCGGACTGCTATGATAGTACAAAGTGTCTCCTGCAATCCGCCAGCCATATGGTGGCAGGTCAGTTTTACTTCCAGGGAAAAGGGCCGTAGTTGGTGTTTGGGGGACTGTTGCTGGGAGTGGCCGGATGGCTCCTGAACATCCACGATATTCAGCATGGTTCCCCGATGAAAGGTGGCACCAGTACCGAGTCGGACTGGTATGATAGTAGAAAGTGGCTCCTGCAATCTGCCAGCCAGAAGCGGGGCGGGTGAGTTTTGTTTGCCAGGGAAAATGGCCGTAGTTTGTGTTTGGGGGCCTGTGGCTCGGAGTGGCCGGCTGGCTCCTGAAAATCCACGCTGCGCAGGATGGTTCCCAGACCCAAGGGGGCATCAGTGCAAAGACGGAGTGGTTTGATAAAGACAAGTGGCTCCTGCAATCTGCCAGAAAGAAGATGGGAATGTCAGTTTTACTTCCAGGGAAAAGGGCCGTAGTTTGTGTTTGGGGGCCTGTGGCTGGGAGTGGCCGGCTGGCTCCTGAAAATCCACGATGCGCAGGATGGTTCCCAGATGAAATGTGGCACCAGTGCCCAGTCGGTCCGGTATGGTAGTACAAAGTGGCTCCTGCAATCTACCATCCAGAAGCGTAGCAGCAGAGTTTTTTTCCAGGGAAAAGGGCCGTAGAATGTGTTTTGGGGCCTGTGGCTGGGAGTGGCCGGCTGGCCCCTAAAAATCCACTATACGCAGGATGGTTCCCAGATGAAAGGTGGCACCAGTGCCGAGTCGGGCTGGTTTGATAGAGGCAAGTGTCTCCGGCAATCTGCCTGCCAGAAGCGGGGCGGGTGAGTTTTATTTGCCATGGAAAAGGGCCGTGGTTTGTGTTTGGGGGCCTGTGGCTGGGAGTGGCCGGCTGGCTCCTGAAAATCCACGCCGCACAGGATGGTTCCCAGACCCAAGGGGGCACCAGTGCCGAGTCGGGCTTGTTTGATAGAGGCAAGTGGCTCCTTCAATCTACCATCCAGAAGGTGGGCAGGTCAGTTTTACTTCCAGGGAAATGGGCCGTAGTTTGTGTTTGGGGGCCTGTGGCTGGGAGTGGCTGGCTGGCTCCTGAAAATCCACGATGCACAGGATGGTTCCCAGACCCATTGGGGCGCCAGTGCGAAGTGGGGCTGGTTTGATAGAGGCAAGTGGCTCCTGCAATCTGCCAGCCAAAAGCGGGCCGGGTGAGATTTTTTTCCAGGGAAAAGGGCTGTGGATTTTGTTTGGGGGCCTGTGGCTGGGAGTGGCCGTCTGGCTCCTGAAAATCCACGATACGCAGGATGGTTCCCAGATGAAAGGTGGCACCAGTGCAGAGTCGGGATGGTTTGATAGAGCCAAGTGGCTCCTGCAATCTGCCAGCCAGAAGATGGTCAGGTCAGTTTTACTTCCGGGGAAAAGTGCGGTGGTGTGTGTTCGGGGTCCTGTGGCTGGGAGTGGCCGGCTGGCTCCTGAAAATCCACGCCGCGCAGGATGGTTCCCAGATGAAAGGTGGCAACAGTGCCAAGTCGGAATACTATGGTAGTACAATGTGGCTCCTGCAATCTACCATCCAGAAGCGTGGCAGCTGAGATTTTATCCAGGGAAAAGGGCCGTGGAATGTGTTTGGGGGCCTGTGGCTGGGAGTGGCCGGCTGGCTCCTGAAAATCCACACCGCGCAGGATGGTTCCCAGATGAAAGGTGGCACCAGTGCCAAGTCGGACTGGTATGGTAGTACACAGTGGCTCCTGCAATCTGCCAGCCAGAAGATGGGCAGGTCAGGTTAACTTCCAGGGAAAAGGGCCGTAGTTTGTGTTTGGGGGCCTGTGGCTGGGAGTGGCCGGCTGGCTCCTGAAAATCCACACCGCGCAGGATGGTTCCCAGATGAAAGGTGGCACCAGTGCCGAGTCGGGCTGGTTTGATAGAGGCAAGTGGCTCCTGCAATCTGCCAGCCAGAAGATGGGCAGGTCAGTTTTACTTCCGGGAAAAGGGCGGTGGTTTTTGTTTTGGGGCCTGTGGCTGGGAGTGGCCAGCTGGCTCCTGAAAATCCACGATATGGTGGATGGTTCCCAGATGAAAGGTGGCACCAGTGCCAAGTCGGGCTGGTTTGATAGAGCCAAGTGGCTCCTGCAATCTGCCAGCCAGAAAATGAGCGTGTCACTTTTACTTCCAGGGAAAAGGGCCGTAGATTTTGTTTGGGAGCCTGTGGCTGAGAGTGGCCGGCTGACTCCAGAAAATCAATGATACCCAGGATGATTGCCAGACCAATGTGGCACCACTGCCAAGTCGGACTGCTATGATAGTACAAAGTGGCTCCTGCAATCCGCCAGCAAGATGATGGCAGGTCAGTTTTACTTCCAGGGAAAAGGGCCGTAGTTTGTGTTTGGGGGACTGTGGCTGGGAGTGGCCGGCTGGCTCCTGAACATCCACGATATTCAGCATGGTTCCCGATGAAATGTGGCACCAGTACCGAGTCGGACTGGTATGATAGTAGAAAGTGGCTCCTGCAATCTGCCAGCCAGATACGGGGCGGGTGAGTTTTGTTTGCCAGGGAAAATGGCCGTAGATTGTGTTTGGGGGCCTGTGGCTGGGAGTGGCCGGCTGGCTCCTGAAAATCCATGACACGCAAGATGTTTCCCAGACCCAAGGGGGCATCAGTGCAAAGATGGACTGGTTTGATAAAGCCTAGTGGCTCCTGCAATCCGCCAGCCAGAAGATGGGCATGTCAGTTTTACTTCCAGGGAAAAGGGCCGTAGTTTGTGTTCAGGGGCCTGTGGCCGGGAGTGGCCGGCTGGCTCCTGAAAATCCACGATAGGCAGGATGGTTCCCAGATGAAATGTGGCACCAGTGCCCAGTCGGTCTGGTATGGTAGTACCAAGTGGCTCCTGCAATCTACCATCCAGAAGCGTAGCAGCGGAGTTTTTTTCCAGGGAAAAGGGCCGTAGAATGTGTTTGGGGGCCTGTGGCTTGGAGTGGCCGGCTGGCCCCTCAAAATCCACTATACGCAGGATGGTTCCCAGATGAAAGGTGGCACCAGTGCAGAGTCGGGCTGGTTTGATAGTACAAAGTGGCTCCTGCAATCTGCGAGCCAGAAGCGGGGCGGGTCAGGTTTACTTCCAGGGAAAAGGGCCGTAGTTTGTGTTTGGGGGCCTGTGGCTGGGAGTGGCCTGCTGGTTCTGAAAATCCACGATACGCAGGATGGTTCCCAGATGAAAGGTGGCACCAGTGCAGAGTCGGGCTGGTTTGATAGTGGCAAGTGGCCCCTGCAATCTGCCAGCCAGAAGCGGGGCGGCTGAGTTTTATTTGCCAGGGAAAAGGGCCGTGGATTGTGTTCGGGGGCCTGTGGCTGGGAGTGGCCGGCTGGCTCCTGAAAATCCACGATACGCAGGATGGTTCTCAGATGAAAGGTGGCACCAGTGCCGAGTCGGGCTGGTTTGATAGAGGCAAGTGTCTCCTGCAATCTGCCTGCCAGAAGCGGGGCGGGTGAGTTTTATTTGCCAGGGAAAAGGGCCGTGGTTTGTGTTTGGGGGCCTGTGGCTGGGAGTGGCCGGCTGGCTCCTGAAAATCCACGCCGCACAGGATGGTTCCCAGACCCAAGGGGGCACCAGTGCCGAGTCGGGCTGGTTTGATAGAGGCAAGTGGCTCCTGCAATCTGCCAGACACAAGATGGGCAGGTCAGTTTTACTTCCAGGAAAAAAGGCCATAGTTTGTGTTCGGGGGCCTGTGGCTGGGAGTGGCCGGCTGGCTCCTGAAAATCCACGATACGCTGGATGGTTCCCAGATGAAAGGTGGCACCAGTGCGGAGTCGGGATGGTTTGATAGAGCCAAGTGGCTCCTGCAATCTGCCAGCCAGAAGATGGTCAGGTCAGTTTTACTTCCATGGAAATGGGCCATAGATTTTTTGTAGGAGCCTGTGGCTGGGAGTTGCCGGCTGGCTCCTGAAAGTCCACGATACGCAGGATGGTTCCCAGATGAAAGGTGGCACCAGTGCCAAGTCGGACTGGTATGGTAGTACAATGTGGCCCCAGCAATCTATCATCCAGAAGCGTGGCAGCTAAAATTTTATCCAGGGAAAACTGCTGTGGAATGTGTTTGTGGGCCTGTGTCTGGGAGTGGCCGGCTGGCTCCTGAAAATCCACGTTACGAAGGATGGTTCCCAGGTGAATGGTGGCACCAGTGCCAAGTCGGGCAGGTTGGATAGAGCCAAGTGGCTCCTGCAATCTGCCAGCCAGAAGATGGGCAGGTCAGTTTTACTTCCAGCGAAAAGGGCCGTAGATTGTGTTTGGGGGCCTGTGGCTGGGAGTGGCCGGCTGGCTCCTGAAAATCCAGGATACTCAGGATGGTTCCCAGATGAAAGGTGGCACCAGTGCCAAGTCGGGCTGGTTTGACAGTACCAAGTGGTCCTGCAATCTGCCAGCAAGAAGCGGGGTGGGTGAGTTTTGTTTGCCAGGGAAAAGGGCCGTGGAATGTGTTTGGGGGCCTGTGGCTGGGAGTGGCCGGCTGGCTCCTGAAAATCCACGATACGCAGGATGGTTCCCAGATCAAAGGGGACACCAGTGCAGAGTCGGGCTGGTATGATAGAGGCAAGTTTCTCCTGCAATCTCCCAGGCAGAAGCAGGGCGGGTGAGTTTTATTTGCCAAGGAAAATGGCCATAGCCTCTGTTTGGGGGCCTGTGGCTGGGAGTGGCCGGCTGGCTCCTGAAAATCCACTATAGACAGGATGATTCCCAGATTAATGGTGGCGCCAGTGCCGTGTCGGACTGGTATGATAGCACAAAGTGTCTCCTGCAATCTGCCAGCCAGAAGCGGGGTGGCTGAGTTTTGTTTGCTAGGGAAAAGGGCCGTGGTTTGTGTTTGGGGGCCTGTGGCTGGGAGTGGCCAGCTGGCTCCTGAAAATACGCGCCGCTCAGGATGGTTCGCTGACCCAAGGGGCAAATTGCTGAGTTGGGCTGGTTTCATAGAGCCAAGTGGCTCCTGCAATCTGCCAGCCAGAAGCGGGGCAGCTGAGGTTTTTTTCCAGGGAAAAGGGCCGTAGTTTTTGTTTGAGGGCCTGTGGCCGGGAGTTGCCGGCTGGCTCCTGAAAATCCACGATACGCAGGATGGTTCGCAGACCCAAGGTGGCACCAGTGCCGAGTCGAGCTGGTTTGATAGAGCCAAGTGGCTCCTGCAATCTGCCAGCCAGAAGATGGGCAGGTCAGTTTTACTTCCAGGGAAAACGGCCGTAGATTTTGTGTGGGGACCTTTGGTTTGGAGTGACCGGCTGGCTCCTGAAAATCCACGATATTCAGGATGGTTCCCAGACCCAAGGGGGCACCTATGCCGAGTCTGGCTGGTTTAATAGAGACAAGTGGATCCTACAATCTGCCAGCCAGAAAATGAGCAGGTCACATTTACTTCCAGGGAAAAGGGCCGTAGTTTTTGTTTGAGGGCCTGTGGCAGGGAGTTGCCGTCTGACTCCAGAAAATCCATGACACCCACGATGATTGCCAGACCCAATGTGGCACCACTGCCAAGTCGGACTGCTATGATAGTACAAAGTTGCTCCTGCAATCCGCCAGCCAGATGATGGCAGGCCAGTTTTACTTCCAGGGAAAAGGGCCGTAGTTTGTGTTTGGGGGCCTGTGGGTGGGAGTGGCCGGCTGGCTCCTGAAAATCTACGTCACCCAGGATGGTTCCCAGACCCAAGGGGGCTCCAGTGCCGAGTCGGGCTGGTTTGAGAGAGTCAAGTGGCTCCTGCAATCTGCCAGACACAAGATGGGCAGGTCAGTTTTACTTCCAGCGAAAAGGGCCGTAGTTTGTGTTTGCAGGCCTGTGGCTGGGAGTGGCCGACTGTCTCCTGAAAATCCACGATACTCAGGATGGCTCCCAGATGAAAAGTAGCACCACTGCCAAGTCGGGCTTGTTTGATAGAGCCAAGTGGCTCCTGCAATCTGCCAGCAAGAAGCGGGCTGGGTGAGTTTTGTTTGCCAGGGAAAAGGGCCGTGGAATGTGTTTGGGGGCCTGTGGCTGGGAGTGGACGGCTGGCTCCTGAAAATCCAAGATAGAAAGGATGATTCCCAGATTAATGGCGGCACCAGTGCCAACTCGAGCTGGTTTGATAGAGCCAAGTGGCTCCTGCAATCTGCCAGCCAGAAAATGAGCGTGTCACTTTTACTTCCAGGGAAAAGGGCCGTAGATTGTGTTTGGGAGCCTGTGGGTGGGAGTGGCCGGCTGACTCCAGAAAATCCATGATACCCAGGATGATTGCCAGACCCAACGTGGCACCACTGCCAAGTCGGACGGCTATGATAGTACAAAGTGTCTCCTGCAGTCCGCCAGCCATATGATGGCAGGTCAGTTTTACTTCCAGGGAAAAGGGCCGTAGTTTGTGTTTGGGGGCCTGTGGCTGGGAGTGGCCGGCTGGCTCCTGAAAATCCACGATAGGCAGGATGGTTCCCAGATGAAATGTGGCACCAGTGCCCAGTCGGTCCGGTATGGTAGTACAAAGTGGCTCCTGCAATCTACCATCCAGAAGCGTAGCAGCAGAGTTTTTTTCCAGGGAAAAGGGCCATAGAATGTGTTTGGGGGCCTGTGGCTGGGAGTGGCCGGCTGGCTCCTGAAAATCCACGCCGCACAAGATGGTTCCCAGATCAAAGGGGACACCAGTGCAGAGTCGGGCTGGTATGATAGAGCCAAGTGGCTCCTTCAATCTACCATCCAGAAGGTGGGCAGGTCAGTTTTTCTTCCAGGGAAATGGGCCGTAGTTTGTGTTTGGGGGCCTGTTCGTAGGAGCAGCTGGCTGGCTCCTGAAAATCCACGATACGCAGGATGGTTCCCAGATGAAAGGTGGCACCAGTGCCAAGTCGGGCTGGCTTGATAGTACAACGTGGCTCCTGCAATCTGCCAGACAGCAGATGGGAAGGTCAGTTTTACTTCCATGGAAATGGGCCATAGATTTTTTGTAGGAGCCTGTGGCTGGGAGTTGCCGGCTGGCTCCTGAAAATCCACGATACGCAGGATGGTTCCCAGATGAAAGGTGGCACCAGTGCCAAGTCGGTCTGGTATGGTAGTACAATGTGGCCCCAGCAATCTATCATCCAGAAGCGTGGCAGCTAAAATTTTATCCAGGGAAAACTGCTGTGGAATGTGTTTGTGGGCCTGTGTCTGGGAGTGGCCGGCTGGCTCCTGAAAATCCACGATACGCAGGATGGTTCCCAGGTGAATGGTGGCACCAGTGCCAAGTCGGGCTGGTTGGATAGAGCCAAGTGGCTCCTGCAATCTGCCAGGCAGGAGCGGACCGGGTGAGATTTTTTTGCCAGGGAAAAGGGCTGTGGTTTGTGTTTGGGGGCCTGTGGCTGGGAGTGGCCGGCTGGCTCCTGAAAATCCACGATACGCAGGATGGTTCCCAGATGAAAGGTGGCTCCAGTGCAGAGTCGGGCTGGTTTGATATAACCAAGTGGCTCCTGCAATCCGCCAGCCAGATGATGGCAGGCCAATTTTACTTCCAGGGAAAAGGGCCGTATTTTGTGTTTGGGGGACTGTGGCTGGGAGTGGCCGGCTGACTCCAGAAAATCCATGACACCCAGGATGATTGCCAGACCCAATGTGGCACCAGTGCCAAGTCGGACTGCTATGATAGTACAAAGTGCTCTTGCAATCCGCCAGCCAGAAGATGGGCAGGTCAGTTTTACTTCCAGGGAAAATGGCCGTAGATTTTGTGTGGGGACCTTTGGTTTGGAGTGGCCGGCTGGCTCCTGAAAATCCACGATATTCAGGATGGTTCCCAGACCCAAGGGGGCACCTATGCCGAGTCGGGCTGGTTTAATAGAGACAAGTGGCTCCTGCAATCTACCAGCCAGAAAATGACAAGGTCAAATTTACTTCCAGGGAAAACGGCCGTAGTTTGTGTTTGGGGGACTGTGGCTGGGAGTGGCCGGCTGGCTCCTGAACATCCACGATAGGCAGGATGGTTCCCAGATTCAATGTGGCACCAGTGCCAAGTCGGTCTGGTATGGTAGTCCAAAGTGGCTCCTGCAATCTACCATCCAGAAGCGTAGCAGCAGAGTTTTTTTTCCAGGGAAATGGGCCGTAGAATGTGTTCAGGGGCCTGTGGCTGGGAGTGGCGGGCTGGCTCCTGAAAATCCACGCTACGCAGGATGGTTCCCAGATGAAAGGTGGCACCAGTGCAGAGTCGGGCTGGTTTGATAGTACAAAGTGGCTCCTGCAATCTGCCAGCCAGAAGATGGACAGGTCAGGTTTACTTCCAGGGAAAAGGGCCGTAGTTTATGTTTGGGAGCCTGTGGCTGGGAGTGGCCAGCTGGTTCCTGAAAATCCACGATACGCAGGAAGGTTTCCAGATGAAAGGTGGCACCAGAGCAGAGTCGGGCTGGTTTGATAGTGGCAAGTGGCCCCTGCAATCTGCCAGCCAGAAGCGGGTTGGCTGAGTTTTATTTGCCAGGGAAAAGGGCCGTGAATTGTGTTTGGGGGCCTGTGGCTGGGAGTGGCCGGCTGGCTCCTGAAAATCCACAATACGCAGGATGGTTCCCTGGTAAAAGGTGGCACAAGTACCAAGTCGGTCTGGTTTGATAGTACAAAGTGGCTCCTGCAATCTGCCAGCCAGAAGATCGGCAGGTCAGTTTTACTTCAAGGGAAAAGGGCCATAGATTTTGTGTGTGGGCCTGTGGCTGGGAGTGGCCGGCTGGCTCCTGAAAATCCACGATAGGCTGGATGGTTCCCAGACCCAAGGGGGGCACCAGTGCCGAGTCGGGCTGGTTTGATAGAGGCAAGTGGCTCCTGCATTCTGCAGCCAGAAGATCAGTTTTACTCCCAGGGAAAAGGGCCGTGGTATGTGTTTGGGGGCCCGTGGCTGGGAGTGCCCGGCTGGCTCCTGAAAATCCACACCGCGCAGGATGGTTCCCAGATGAAAGGTGGCACCAGTGCCAACTTGGTCAGGTTTGATAGTACAAAGTGGGTCCTGCAATCCGCCAGCCAGAAGCGGGGCGGGTGAGTTTTGTTTGCCAGGGAAAAGGGCCGTGGTTTGTGTTTGGGGGCCTGTGGCTTGGCGTGGCCGGCTGGCCCCTGAAAATCCACGATAGGCAGGATGATTCCCAGATGAAAGGTGGCACCAGTGCCAAGTCAGGCTGGTTTGATAGTGGCAAGTGTCTCCTGCAATCTGCCAGCCAGAAGTGGGGCGGGTGAGTTTTATTTGTCAGGGAAAAGGGCCGTGGTTTGTGTTTGGGGGTCTGTGGTTTGGAGTGGCCGGCTGGCTCCTGAAAATCCACGCCGCTCAGGATGGTTCACGGACCCAAGGGGGCACCAGTGCCGAGTCGGGCTGGTTTGATAGAGCCAAGTGGCTCCTGCAATCTGCCAGCCAGAACATGAGCAGGTCAGTTTTACTTCCAGGGAAATGGGCCGTAGTTTGTGTTTGGGGGCCTGTTCGTAGGAGTGGCTAGCTGGCTCCTGAAAATCCACGATACGCAGGATGGTTCCCAGATGAAAGGTGGCACCAGTGCAGAGGCGGGCTGGTTTGATAGAGCCAAGTGGCTCCTTCAATCTACCATCCAGAAGGTGGGCAGGTCAGTTTTACTTCCATGGAAATCGGACATAGAATTTTTGTAGGAGCCTGTGGCTGGGAGTTGCCGGCTGGCTCCTGAAAGTCCACGATTAGCAGGATGGTTCCCAGATGAAAGGTGGCACCAGTGCCAAGTCGGACTGGTATGGTAGTACAATGTGGCCCTAGCAATCTATCATCCAGAAGCGTGGCAGCTAAAATTTTATCCAGGGAAAACTGCTGTGGAATGTGTTTGTGGGCCTGTGTCTGGGAGTGGCCGGCTGGCTCCTGAAAATCCACGTTACGCAGGATGGTTCCCAGGTGAATGGTGGCACCAGTGCCAAGTCGGGCTGGTTGGATTGAGCCAAGTGGCTCCTGCAATCTGCCAGGCAGGAGCGGACAGGGTGAGATTTTTTTGCCAGGGAAAAGGGCTGTGGTTTGTGTTTGGGGGCCTGTGGCTGGGAGTGGCCGGCTGGCTCCTGAAAATCCACCATACTCAGGATGGTTCCCAGATGAAAGGTGGCACCAGTGCCAAGTCGGGCTGGTTTGACAGTACCAAGTGGTCCTGCAATCTGCCAGCAAGAAGCGGGGTGGGTGAGTTTTATTTGCCAAGGAAAATGGCCATAGCCTCTGTTTGGGGGCCTGTGGCTGGGAATGGCCGGCTGGCTCCTGAAAATCCACTATCGACAGGATGATTCCCAGATTAAGGTGGCGCCAGTGCCGTCGGACTGGTTTTGATAGCACAAAGTGCTCCTGCAATCTGCCAGCCAGAAGCGGGGTGGTGAGTTTTGTTTGCTAGGAAAAGGCCTGTTGTGTTTGGGAGCCTGTGGCTGGGAGTGGCCAGCTGGCTCCTCAAAATCACTGCGCTCAGGATGGTTCGCCGACCCAAGGGGCAATGCCAAGTCGGCTGGTTTCATAGACCAAGTGGCTCCTGCAATCTGCCAGCCAGAAGCGGGGCAGCTGAGGTTTTTTTCAAGGGAAAAGGGCCGTCGTTTTTGTTTGAGGGCCTGTGGCGGGAGTGCCGCTGGCTCCTGAAAATCCCGATACCAGGATGGTTCGCAGACCCAAGGTGGCACCATGCCGAGTCGAGCTGGTTTGATAGAGCCAAGTGGCTCCTGCAATCTGCCAGCCAGAAGTGGGCAGTCAGTTTTATTCCAGGGAAAATGGCCGTAGATTTTGTGTGGGGCCTTGGTTTGGAGTGGCCGGCTGGCTCCTGAAAATCCACGATATTCAGGATGGTTCCCAGACCCAAGGGGCACCTATGCCGAGTCGGGCTGGTTTAATAGAGACAAGTGGCTCCTGCAATCTGCCAGCCAGAAAATGACCAGGTCACATTTTACTTCCAGGGAAAACGGCCGTAGTTTGTGTTTGGGGCCTGTGGTGGAGTGGCCGGCTGGCTCCTGAAACATCCACGATAGGCAGGATGGTTCCCAGATCAAGTGGCACCTAGTGCCAGTCGGTCTGGTATGGTAGTCCAAGTGGCTCCGCAATCTACCATCCAGAGGCGTACCAGCAGATTTTTTTCCAGGGAAATGGCCGTAGAATGTGTTTTGGGGCTGTGGCTGGGAGTGGCCGGCTGGCTCCTGAAAATCCACGCTACGCAGGATGGTTTCCAGATGAAAGGTGGCACCAGAGCATAGTCGGGCTGGTTTGATAGTGGCAAGTGGCCCCTGCAATCTGCCATGCAGAATCGTGGCAGCCGAGATTTTATCCAGGGAAAAGGGCCATGGAATGTGTTTGGGGGCCTGTGGGTGGGAGTGGCCGGCTGGCTCCTGAAAATCCACGATACGCAGGATGGTTCCCAGATGAAAGCTGGCACCTGTGCCAAGTCGGGCTGGTTTGACAGAGCCAAGTGTCTCCGGCAATCTGCCAGCCAGAAGCGTAGCAGCAGAGTTTTTTTCCAGGGAAAAGGGCCGTGGTTTGTGTTCAGGGGCCTGTGGCTGGGATTGGCAGGCTGGCTCTTGAAAATCCACTATACGCAGGATGGTCCACAGATGAAAGGTGGCACCAGTGCAGAGTCGGGCTGGTTTGACAGTACAAAGTGGCTCCTGCAATCTGCGAGCCAGAAGCGGGCGGTCAGTTTACTCCAGGGAAAGGGCCGTGGAATGTGTTTGGGGGCCTGTGACTGGGAGTGGCCGGCTGGCTCCTGAAAATCCACGATACTCAGGATGGTTCCCAGATCAAAGGTGGCACCAGTGCCAGTCGGGCTGGTTTGACAGTACCAAGTGGTCCTGCAATCTGCAGCAAGAAGCGGGGGTGAGTTTTGTTCCAGGAAAAGGGCCGTGGAATGTGTTTGGGGGCCGTGGCTGGGAGTGCCGGCTGGCTCCTGAAAATCCACGCCGCGCAGGATGGTTCCCAGATCAAAGGGGACACCAGTGCAGAGTCGGTGTATGATAGAGCAAGTTGCTCCTGCAATCTCCAGCAGAAGCGGGCGGGGAGTTTTATTTGCCAAGGAAAATGGCCATAGCCTGTGTTTGGGGCCTGTGGCTGGAGTGCCGGCTGGCTCCTGAAAATCACTATAGACAGGTGATTCCAGATTAAATGTGGCGCCAGTGCCGTGTCGGACTGGTTATGATAGCACAAAGTGTCTCCTGCAATCTGCCAGCCAGAAGCGGGGTGGCTGAGTTTTGTTTGCTAGGGAAAAGGGCCGTGGTTTGTGTTTGGGAGCCTGTGGCTGGGAGTGGCCAGCTGGCTCCTGAAAATACGTGCCGCTCAGGATGGTTCGCCGACCCAAGGGGCAAATTGCCGAGTCGGGCTGGTTTCATAGAGCCAAGTGGCTCCTGCAATCTGCCAGCCAGAAGCGGGGCAGCTAGGTTTTTTTCCAGGGAAAAGGGCCGTAGTTTTGTTTGGGGGCCTGTGGCCGGAGTGGCCGGCTGGCTCCTGAAAATCCACGATACGCAGGATGGTTCGCAGACCCAAGGGGGCACCAGTGCCGAGTCGAGCTGGTTTGATAGAGCCAAGTGGCTCCTGCAATCTGCCAGCCAGAAGATGGGCAGGTCAGTTTTACTTCCAGGGAAAATGGCCGTAGATTTTGTGTGGGGACCTTTGGTTTGGAGTGGCCGGCTGGCTCCTGAAAATCCACGATATTCAGGATGGTTCCCAGACCCAAGGGGGCACCTATGCCGAGTCGGGCTGGTTTAATAGAGACAAGTGGCTCCTGCAATCTGCCAGCCAGAAAATGACCAGGTCACATTTACTTCCAGGGAAAAGGGCCGTAGTTTGTGTTTGGGGGACTGTGGCTGGGAGTGGCCGGCTGGCTCCTGAACATCCACGATAGGCAGGATGGTTCCCAGATGCAATGTGGCACCAGTGCCAAGTCGGTCTGGTATGGTAGTCCAAAGTGGCTCCTGCAATCTACCATCCAGAAGCGTAGCAGCAGAGTTTTTTTTCCAGGGAAAAGGGCCGTAGAATGTGTTTTGGGGCCTGTGGCTGGGAGTGGCCGGCTGGCCCCTGAAAATCCACGCTACGCAGGATGGTTCCCAGATGAAAGGTGGCACCAGTGCAGAGTCGGGCTGGTTTGATAGTACAAAGTGGCTCCTGCAATCTGCCAGCCAGAAGATGGGCAGGTCAGTTTTACTTCCAGGGAAAAGGGCCGTAGTTTGTGTTTGGGGGCCTGTGGCTGGGAGTGGCCGGCTGGCTCCTGAAAATCCAGATACGCAGGATGGTTCCAGATGAAAGGTGGCACCAGTGCCGAGTCGGGCTGGTTTGATAGAGGCAAGTGTCTCCGCAATCTGCCTGCCAGAAGCGGGGCGAGTGAGTTTTATTTGCCATGGAAAAGGGCCGTGTTTGGGGGCCTGTGGCTGGGAGTGGCCGGCTGGCTCCTGAAAATCCACGCCACAGGATGGTTCCCAGACCCAGGGGGGCTCCAGTGCCGAGTCGGGCTGGTTTGATAGAGCCAAGTGGCTCCTGCAATCTACCATCCAGAAGTGGCAGGTCAGTTTTACTTCCAGGGAAATGGGCCGTAGTTTGTGTTTGGGGCCTGTTGTAGGAGTGGCTGGCTGGCTCCTGAAAATCCACGTACGCAGGATGGTTCCCAGATGAAAGGTGGCACCAGTGCCAAGTCGGGCTGTTGATAGTACAACGTGGCTCCTGCAATCTGCCAGACAGCAGATGGGAGGTCAGTTTTACTTCCATGGAAATGGGCCATAGATTTTTTGTAGGAGCCTGTGGCTGGGAGTTGCCGGCTGGCTCCTGAAAGTCCACGATACGCAGGATGGTTCCCAGATGAAAGGTGGCACCAGTGCCAAGTCGGACTGGTATGGTAGTACAATGTGGCCCAGCAATCTATCATCCAGAAGCGTGGCAGTAAATTTTATCCAGGGAAAAGCTGTGGAATGTGTTTGTGGGCCTGTGTCTGGAGTGGCCGGCTGGCTCCTGAAAATCCACGTTACGCAGGATGGTTCCCAGTGAATGGTGGCACCAGTGCCAAGTCGGGCTGGTTGGATAGAGCCAAGTGGCTCCTGCAATCTGCCAGCAGGAGCGGACCGGTGAGATTTTATTTGCCAGGGAAAAGGCTGTGGTTTGTGTTTGGGGGCCTGTGGCTGGGAGTGGCAGGCTGGCTCCTGAAAATCCATGATACGCAGGATGGTTCCCAGATGAAAGGTGGCACCACTGTCAAGTCGGGCTGGTGTGATAGAGCCAAGTGGCTCCAGCAATCTGGCAGGCAGAAGCGGGGCGGGTGAGTTTTGTTTGCCAGGGAAAAGGGCCGTGGTTTGTGTTTGGTGGCCTGTGGCTGGGAGTGGCCGGCTGGCTCCTGAAAATCTACGATACGCAGGATGGTTCCCAGATGAAAGGTGGCACCCGTGCCGAGTTGAGCTGGTTTGATAGTGGCAAGTGGCTCCCGCAATCTGCCATCCAGAAGATGGGCAGGTCAGTTTTACTTCCAGGGAAAAGGGCCAAGGTTTGTGTTTGGGGGCCTGTGGCTGGGAGTGGCCGTCTGGCTCCTGAAAATCACGGCTACGCACGATGGTTCCCAGATGAATGGTGGCACCTGTGCCAAGTCAGGCTGGTTTGATACTACCAAGTGGCTCCTGCAATCTGCCAGCCAGAAGCGGGGCGGGTGAGTTTTATTTGCCAGGGCAAAGGGCCGTGGTTTGTGTTTGGGGGCGTGTGACTGGAAGTTGCCGGCTGGCTCCTGAAAATCCACGCCGTGCAGGATGGTTCCCAGACCCAAGGGGGCACCAGTGCCGAGCCGGGCTGGTTTGATAGAGGCAAGTGGCTCCTGCAATCTACCATCCAGAAGGTGGACAGGTCAGTTTTACTTCCAGGAAAATGGGCCGTAGGTTGTGTTTGGGGGCCTGTGGCTGGGAGTGGCCGGCTGGCTCCTGAAAATCCATGATACGCAGGATGGTTCCCAGATGAAAGGTGGCACCAGTGCCAAATAGGACTGCTATGGTAGTACAATGTGGCTCCTGCCATCTACCATCCAGAAGCGTGGCCCCTGAGATTTTATCCAGGGAAACGGGCCGTGGAATGTGTTTGAGGGCCTGTGGCTGGGAGTGGCCGGCTGGCTCCTGAAACTCAGCGATACGCAGGATGGTTCCCAGATGAAAGGTGGCACCAGTGCCAAGTCGGGCTTGTTTGATAGTACAAAGTGGCTCCTGCAATCTGCCAGCCAGAACATGGGCAGGTCAGTTTTTCTTCCAGGGAAACGGGCCATAGATTTTTTTTAGGAGCCTGTGGCTGGGAGTGGCCGGCTGGCTCCTGAAAATCCACATTACGCAGTATGGTTCCCAGATGAATGGTGGCACCAGTGCCAAGTCGGGCTCGTTTGATAGAGCCAAGTGGCTCCTGCAATCTGCCAGCCAGAAGCGGGGCGGGTAGGTTTTGTTTGCCAGGGAAAAGGGCCGTACTTTGTGTTTGGGGGCGTGTGGCTGGGAGTGGCCGGCTGGCTCCTGAAAATCCACGCTACGCAGGATGGTTCCCAGATGAATGGTGGCACCAGTGCCGTGTTGGGCTCCTTTGAAAGAGGCAAGTGCCTCCTGCAATCTGCCAGCCAGAAGCGGGGCGGGTGAGTTTTATTTGCCAGGGAAATTGGCCATGGTTTGTTTTTGGGGGCGTGTGGCTGGGAGTGGCCTGTTGGCTCCTGAAAATCCACGCAACGCAGGATGGTTCCCAGATGAAAAGTGGCACCAGTGCCGAGTCGTGCTCGTTTGATAGAGGCAAGTGGCTCCTGCAATCTGCCAGCCAGAAGCGGGGCGGGTGAGTTTTATTTGCCAGGGAAAAGGGCCGTGGTTTGTTTTTGGGGGCGTGTGGCTGGGAGTGGCCTGTTGGCTCCTGAAAATCCACGCCACGCAGGATGGTTCCCAGACGAAACGTGGCACCACAGCCAAGTCGGTCTGCTAGGATAGTACAAAGTGGCTCCTGCAATCTGCCAGCCAGAAGATGGGCATGTCACTTTTACTTCCAGGGAAAAAGGGCCGTAGTTTGTCTTCGGGGGCCTGCGGCTGGGAGTGGCCGGCTGGCTCCTGAAAATCCACGATACGCAGGATGGTTCCCAGATGAAAGGTGGCACCACTGCGAAGTCGGGCTGGTTTGATAGAGCCAAGTGGCCCCTGCAATCTACTATCCAGAAGCATGGTAGCTGAGTTTTATATCCAGGGAAAAGGGCCGTGGAATGTTTTTGGGGGCCTGTGGCGGGGAGTGGCCGGCTGGCTCCTGAAAATCCACAACACGCAGGATGGTTCCCAGACAGAAGTGGGCACCAGTGCCGAGTCGAGCTGGTTTGATAGAGCCAAGTGGCTCCTGCAATCTGGAGCCCGAAGATGGGCAGGTCAGTTTTACTTCCAGAGAAAACGGCCGTAGTTTTTGTTTCGGGGTCTGTGGCTGGGAGTGGCCACCTGGCTCCTGAAAATCCACAACACGCAGGATGGTTCCCAGACCCAAGGGGGCACCAGTGCCACGTCGGGCTGGTTTCATAGTACCAAGTGACTCCTGCAATCTGCCATGCATAAGCCGGGGGGGTTATTTTCTTTGCAGGGAACTTGCCGAGATTTGTGTTTGGGGGCCTGTGGCTGCGAGTGCCTTGCTGGCTCATCAAACTCAGCAGTATGCAGGATGGTTCCCAGACCAAATGGGGCACCAGTGCCAAGTCGGTCTGGCTTGATAGAGCCAAGTGGCTCCTGCAATCTGCCAGCCAGAAGCTGCGCAGCTGAATATTTTTTCCAGGGAAAAGGGCCGTGGTATGTGTTTGGGTTCCTGTGGCTGGGAGTGGCCGGCTGGCTCCTGAAAATCCACGATACGCAGGATGATTCTCAGACCCAAAGTGGCACCACTGCCAAGTCGGACTGGCATGATAGCACAAAGTGGCTCCAGCAATCTACCATCCAGAAGCGGAGCAGCTGAGTATTATTTCCATGGAAAAGGGCCGTGGTTTGTGTTCGGGGGCCTGTGGCTGGGAGTGGCTGGCTGGCTCCTGAAAATCCACGATACGCAGGATGGTTCCCAGATGAAAGGAGGCACAAATGCCGAGTCTGGCTGGTTTGATAGAGGCACGTGGCTCCTGCAATCTGCCAGCCAGAAGATGGGCAGGTCAGTTTTACTTCCAGGGAAAAGGGCCTTAGTTTGTGTTCGGGGGCCTTTGGCTGGGAGTGGCCGGCTGGCTCCTGAAAATCCAGAAGCGGGATGGGTGAGTTTTTTTTGCCAGGGAAAAGTGCCGAGGAATGTGTTCGGGGGCCTGTGGCTGGGAGTGGCCGGCTGGCTCCTGAAAATCCACGATACGCAGGATGGTTCCCAGACGAAAGGTGGCACCAGTGCCAAGTAGGACTGGTTTGATAGAGCCAAGTGGCTCCTGCAATCTGCCAGCCGGAAGATGGGCAGGTCAGTTTTACTTGCAGGGAAAAGGGCCATAGATTTTTTTTGGGGGCCTGTGGCTGGGAGTGGCCGGCTGACTCCTGAAAATCCACGCCGCGCAGGATGTTTCCCAGACCCAAGGGGACACCAGTGTCGAGTCGGGCTGGTTTGATAGAGCCAAGTGGCTCCTGCAATCTGCCAGCCAGAAGCGGGGCGGGTGAGTTTTGTTTGCCAGAGAAGAAGGCCATGGTTTGTGTTCGGGGGCGTAGGGCTTGGAGTGGCCTGCTGGCTCCTGAAAATCCACGATGCACAGGATGGTTCCCAGATGAAAGGTGGCACCAGTGCGGAGTCGGGCTGGTTTGATAGAGCCAAGTGGCCCCTGCAATAGGCCAGCCAGAAGCGGGGTGGGTGAGTTTCTTTTACCAGGGAAAAGGGCCGTGGTTTGTGTTTGGGGTCCTTTGGCTGGGAGTGGCCGGCTGGCTCCTGAAAATCCACGATACGCTGGATGGTTCCCTGATGAAAGGTGGCACCTATGCCAAGTCGGACTGGTATGGCAGTACAAAGTGGCTCCTGCAATCTACCATCCAGAAGCGTGGTAGCTGAGTTTTATATCCAGGGAAAAGTGCCGTGGAATGTGTTTTGGGGCCTGTGGCTGGGAGTGGCTGGCTGGCTCCTGAAAATCCACAACACGCTGGATGGTTCCCAGACCCAAGTGGGCACCTGTGCCGAGTCGGGCTGGTTTGATAGAGGCAAGTGGCTCCTGCATTCTGCAGCCAGAAGATGGGCAGATCAGTTTTACTTCCAGGGAAAAGGGCCGTGGTATGTGTTTGGGGGCCTGTGGCTGGGAGTGCCCGGCTGGCTCCTGAAAATCCACACCGCGCAGGATGGTTCCCAGATGAAAGGTGGCACCAGTGCCACCTTGGTCAGGTTTGATAGTACAAAGTGGGTCCTGCAATCTGCCAAGCAGAAGATGGGCAGGTCAGTATTACTTCCAGGGAAAAGTGCCGAAGGTTTTGTTCGGGGGCCTGTGGCTGGGAGTGGCAGGCTGGCCCCTGAAAATCACCGCCGCGCAGGATGGTTCCCAGATGAAAGGTGGCACCACTGCCAAGTCGGGCTGGTTTGATAGTTCCAAGGGCGTCCTGCAATCTGCCAGCCAGAAGATGGGCAGGTCAGTATTACTTCCAGGGAGTAGGGCCGTAGTTTGTGTTTTGGGGCCTGTGGCTGGGAGTGGCAGGCTGGTTCCTGAAAATCCACTATACGCAGGATGGTTCCCAGATGAAAGGTGGCACCAGTGCCAAGTCGGGGTGTTTTGATAGAGCCAAGTGGCTCCTACAATCTGCCAGCCAGAAGCGGGGTGGGTGAGTTTTGTTTCCAGGGAAAAGGGTCGTGGTTTGTGCTCGGGAGTCTGTGGCTGGGAGTGGGCACCTGGCTCCTGAAAATCCACGCCGCGCAGGATGGTTCACAGATGAAAGGTGACAGCAGTGCCATGTCGGGCTATTTTGATAGTTCCAACGGGCACTTGCAATTTGCCAGCCAGAAGATGGGCAGGTCACTTTTACTTCCAGGGAAAAGGGCCGTAGTTTTTCTTTGGGGGCCTGTGGCTTGGAGTGGCCAGCTGGCTCCTGAAAATCCACGCCACGCAGGATGGTTCCCAGATGAAAGGTGGCAGCAGTGCCAAGTCGGGCTGGTTTGATAGTTCCAAGGGTCTCCTGCAATCTGCCAGCCAGAAGATGGGCAGGTCAGTCTTACTTCCAGGGAAAGGGGCCGTAGTTTGTGTTTTGGGGCCTGTGGCTGGGAGTGGCAGGCTGGCTCCTGAAAATCCACTATACGCAGGATGGTTCCCAGATGAAAGGTGGCACCAGTGCCAAGTCGGGGTGTTTTGATAGAGCCAAGTGGCTCCTACAATCTGCCAGCCAGAAGCGGGGTGGGTGAGTTTTGTTTCCAGGGAAAAGGGTCGTGGTTTGTGCTCGGGGGCCTGTGGCTGGGAGTGGGCACCTGGCTCCTGAAAATCCACGCCGCGCAGGATCGTTCACAGATGAAAGGTGGCAGCAGTGCCAAGTCGGGGTGTTTTGATAGAGCCAAGTGGCTCCTACAATCTGCCAGCCAGAAGCGGGGTGGGTGAGTTTTGTTTCCAGGGAAAAGGGTCGTGGTTTGTGCTCGGGAGTCTGTGGCTGGGAGTGGGCACCTGGCTCCTGAAAATCCACGCCGCGCAGGATGGTTCACAGATGAAAGGTGACAGCAGTGCCATGTCGGGCTATTTTGATAGTTCCAACGGGCACTTGCAATTTGCCAGCCAGAAGATGGGCAGGTCAGTTTTACTTCCAGGGAAAAGGGCCGTAGTTTTTCTTTGGGGGCCTGTGGCTTGGAGTGGCCAGCTGGCTCCTGAAAATCCACGCCACGCAGGATGGTTCCCAGATGAAAGGTGGCAGCAGTGCCAAGTCGGGCTGGTTTGATAGTTCCAAGGGTCTCCTGCAATCTGCCAGCCAGAAGATGGGCAGGTCAGTCTTACTTCCAGGGAAAGGGGCCGTAGTTTGTGTTTTGGGGCCTGTGGCTGGGAGTGGCAGGCTGGCTCCTGAAAATCCACTATACGCAGGATGGTTCCCAGATGAAAGGTGGCACCAGTGCCAAGTCGGGGTGTTTTGATAGAGCCAAGTGGCTCCTACAATCTGCCAGCCAGAAGCGGGGTGGGTGAGTTTTGTTTCCAGGGAAAAGGGTCGTGGTTTGTGCTCGGGGTCTGTGGCTGGGAGTGGGCACCTGGCTCCTGAAAATCCACGCCGCGCAGGATCGTTCACAGATGAAAGGTGACAGCAGTGCCATGTCGGGCTATTTTGATAGTTCCAACGGGCACTTGCAATTTGCCAGCCAGAAGATGGGCAGGTCAGTTTTACTTCCAGGGAAAAGGGCCGTAGTTTTTCTTTGGGGGCCTGTGGCTTGGAGTGGCCAGCTGGCTCCTGAAAATCCACGCCACGCAGGATGGTTCCCAGATGAAAGGTGGCAGCAGTGCCAAGTCGGGCTGGTTTGATAGTTCCAAGGGTCTCCTGCAATCTGCCAGCCAGAAGATGGGCAGGTCAGTCTTACTTCCAGGGAAAAGGGCCGTAGTTTGTGTTTGGGGGCCTGTGGCTGGGAGTTGCCGGCTGGCTCCTGAAAATCCACGATACGCAGGATGATTCCCAGACCCAAGGGGGCACCGCTGCCAAGTCGGTCTGGTAAGATCGCACAAAGTGGCTCCTGCAATCCACCATCCAGAAGCGGGGTAGCTGATTTTTTTTCCAGGGAAAAGGGCCGTGGTATGTGTTTGGGGACCTGTGGCTGGGAGTGGCCGGCTGGCTCCTGAAAATCCACGATACACAGGATTGTTCCCAGACCCATGCTGGCTCCAATGCAATGTCGGCCTGATTTGACTGCGTCAAATGTCCCCTGCGTTACTCATTTCAAAGAAATCTTGTGTCCTAATGTTCTCACAGAAGACTGTTAAAATTTGCCTATTTTTCTGGATTTGTTTTATTCTTTTTTCTGTACCTTCTACTTCTCTCCACTCTCTGAGAACTTTGACCATTATGTTAGTTGACCTAATGTAAAATTCTCGAAGTAAAGTAAGAGAAGCCAATAAAGAAAGGCAAATTTGTTAATTGCAGGTGGAAAGAGGGAGGCCAACAAAAGGAAGCAAAAGAACAATAATAATGAAATGCTCCCCTGTCTTCTGTGAAAAGTAGAGGCACAGACAAGAAAGAGCAAGTGCAAAATTCTCACTAGAGAAACGCACTTTATCTGACTAAAGTAATTTCCGGTGCATTTCTTGCGTTTTTCTCATGCCAAACATATTAATCATTGAAGGTGTCCCTTTCCTCTTTCTGGAATACAGCTAGGAAGATGGCTGTGTCATTGCTGACAAGCTGCTATTCTCAGAGGTGTCCAGCTGAAAGTCCTAGATCAATGGATTTCCTCTGTCACTTTGATATGGCATGACTTACAGTTTCAGCAAATGAACTTGCAAGCCTTACAATTCTTTGCCCCTTGAATGGTCAGATAGGCTCCTTGGCAACTGGCATTTGTATGGACACGAAACTATGCAGAATTTGTACCATGAGATGATGCCAAATGAGTCACCCGGTAGATTAACTAGGAGAGCACAAGAAGAGAGTACACAAGAAGACAGTACAATCTCCTTTTTTCTGAAACACTGTAGAGATCAAATTGAACACAAATCCTCCTGGGCTAGTTCTTGCAAAAGCCTAGGAGTTCTTTTTGTGTTCACACGCCTGGAATATTTAGCTTTGGATCACAGCAGAATGCAGATGACAAAACAAGGCCTTTAAGTCACATCCAGTATGAAGCAGTATGAAAGAAGAAAGCAGCTGAGAGTACCAACCCTGCTAGGTAATCTCAGTATTCCTCTTGACATTAGCAGAAATTTGAAATGAGTCTCTGAAAATGACAAAGGAGGCAGAAGAAAAGGGAGCGATGACTCCTCTTGCATAGTGTTTCCTAACAGGGATCTTCAAAATGGAAAGATTGTATCATCCTTTCAACTGAAGGAAGGTATGAAAACAACAGGAAGGAAATGGCATCACATGCTAGAAAGACTCTGGGCAGTGTACTTCTAGACAGAAAGGCCACTGATGGAAAACCAACTAAACTGGCACCAATGCAGCAGCATTGTACTAAAGCCAGAAATGTCCAGCGCTTCACTCTCTGCCATTCCATTCAGATGCACACAGCAGCTCTGCAACAGTCCTACTGATCATCTCCTTGGCAAACTTGGAGTTGAGGGTCCGTGGTGAAGCAGAGTCCCCAGCAAGATGCAAAGGAGAGCTGCTTTCTTGCAACTTTGCCTTTATCAGTTCCATAGCTTTAAGCCATAACAAACACCATTCAACCAACCACCATACACCAGGCTTTGAACACACGACCGTTCTAGAACTTGTTGATCTACCTCTAATTCAGCTGCCTCACCTTCCCACAGTCCTTTTCTACTTAGCCAATGGAATGGGCCTCAGCCCAAGGCCTTCCTTTCGTAAGCTTCTAGCTAGATGCAGCAGCAAACCACTACTTTCTTCTGTGCCAAGACTTCAGGTAGACGATTTGCATCTGCCCTTCCAGTGAAACCTAACGGGGAGAGAAAAGCCTCTCACAGATGTTCAGTCATTCCATTAGCTACACAGGCCAAATCAAAAGAAAAGCAAGCTATGGGTTTGTGTACTTGCTCCTACACAACACCTGCTGCCCTCTGACAATCAACTAGCAGAAAACCAGCAAAACTGAGACTTGAGGCAAACAACCCTTTGAAGGGAATAATGATGTCAGCAATTATGACAACACATTTCCAGGCTACCGAGATACTTGAAATGTATCAGCAAAGGCTGGAGACCAAAGGCTGAACTAATAGGGAAAGGGTAAAAGAATCCCAAGAAAAACATGACCGAAGGTTAAAACAATTCCAAGAAAAACATAGGCAACTGACCTGTTGAAGCCTTCAGGAAATCAGTGGCCGCTGATTTACATAGGCCATTCAAGTTAATTGACCCGTGCACCTTCCACCCCTTTTTCACCTTTCGGCACACTAGGGTGAATTGTGAGCATGAAATCACAATTCCTTGGATTCTCTTCTTAACTTGACGAGAGAAATTCAGCAACTGAAGTACCTGTAACTGATGTGATACCCAGGAACACCGAGTTGACACATTTCATTTTGTTCAAACACAGCTAGCAAATCTAAGGGGACAAGGCTGGCTTCTTTTCATGACAATTGTCTTGTTTTACAACCTGGTGAAACTTTTTCATTAGCTTCTCTCTAACAGCAAAAAGTCCAGTTCACTGTCCCGTCCTACTGCTGCAAGTAAACCATTTGCATTGCCAAGACCAAAAACCGAATTGGAAGGTACAGAGACCTCCGGAGCTATCAGCAGATACGGAGCACATTTCGGTAGAAGCCGCCGTCTGCAGTGCACTGTGACCGGCACAATCGCCTTTGCTCGAAGAAGCCGCTTCTTCGTCTCCGCGAGCCGGAGAGAGCGGCTGCTTTCGAAAGCTGAAGAATGAAGCTGCACAACACTGGGATAGTGTGCGCAGCTTGCAAACTGATAGAAAACAGTACCTTACCACTCTCCTACCTTTTCCAAACACATGAACATTCGGTTGGAAGGTGTTTTGGACAACTTTGTTTTTCTTCTCGCAAAACACTCTGCAAACCTCTCTGCAACATGTACAACACGATGGGAGATGTTTTCAGCCCTGACCCAGATTCTCCTTGCCAGACATAGTGGAAAAACTTTTTGCGAAGTTGGAGAGGACAAGAAACGCTAAAGACGAAAGTATGGAGTTTTCCGTAGCTAAGACTGCATGAAAGCAAAAGACTGCCCTCTTCAAAAATGGCTATTAGGAGGACTCGGAAAAGTACAAGTTAGCCAGCCTCTTTTTTGACCCCACGAAGTTGATGGGGCAGCTATTCCTGAAAGCCTTGCCTGGCATATGAAGGAGGACAAAGCAATGTACTCGGCATGGATTTTCCTGGGGAATTTCATGCTGAACAACTTTTTCAACACCTCTGATGAATCAACTGGACTGGTAGATGAAGGGAATATTGTCTGCGTGGCCTTCAGGGAGGTTTTTTACATTTCTCTACATGGCTGCACACATACATACGGGAAGCAATAATGCAAAATGGAGGGAGCCAGTGTCTTTTAAGTGATGCTGAGTGAAAAGACAAGAGGCAGTGGGCACACACTGAAATACAGGAGATTGCCTATGAACATCACCAAATGATGTTTTACTGTGAGGGTGACTGAACTGCGGCACAGACTGCCCAGAAAGCTTCTGAAGCCTGGATCTTAGAAGACATTAAAAGTACACCCAGATAGAATCGCGGGCAAGAGGCTCTAGGTATCCTGGTTTAACAGGGGGGGTTGGGCCTGGTGAGCCCCACTGAGCCCTACCACTCTCATTCATTCTGTGTAGTGAATTCTCTTCGAGATGCATTTCAAGCACTGGCATGACAAAGTTCTGTGCAGACAGAGATCCAAATGGACATGGGATCCATGTTCCTTAAGCAGTGTTCAAGAAGAATGTAAAACTCTGGGACAAGTGTCTCTTCCCTAACTGAATCCCTTTCATGGGAAAATTCCCAGCTACAGAAAGACCTTCTGATACGCATGCTCAGGACTGACACTGGTTGAGGAAATTTCCCCCTATGTGTATCTAAGACCAGTTAGGATCATCACCCAAGACTTGTCAACATGGTCACAGAATGTCTATTGTAAAGAAGTGACAACTTACATCAGAATGGCAAATATTGGTCCACAAAATGGATTAATGAATAGTAATTATCTACTTGGGTTAAAAAGAAAAATAAAGAGTTGGTCTTTATTTATCAATTTCATTGCAATATTGATAAGGGAAGAAAAAGACCTCAGTCCTGGACTTTCTGAACTCGAAGAAAGATTTTAAAAATTCCTTGTAGAAATCAATTCTTATGACCAGATTATTCAAACAATTTTAGTTGGTAAAAAAGTCCCAGATTTGTCTAGTTTTGTTTGCCAGGGAAATAGGCCGTGGTTTGTGTTTGGGGGCCTGCGGCTGGGAGTGGCCAGCTGGCTCCTGAAAATCCAAGCCGCGCAGGATGGTTCCCAGACCCAAGGGGGCACCAGCGCCGAGTCGGGCTGGTTTGATAGAGCCAAGTGGCTCCTGCAATCTGCCAGCCAGAAGCGGGACGGGTGAGTTTTGTTTGCCAGGGAAAAGGGCCGTAGTTTGTGTTTGGGGGCCTGTGGCTGGGAGTGGCCGGCTGGTTCCTGAAAATCCACGATACGCAGGATGGTTCCCAGATGAAAGGAGGCACAGTGCCGTCAGGCTGGTTTGATAGAGGCAAGTGGCTCCTGCAATCTGCCAGCCAGAAGATGGGCAGGTCAGTTTTTTTACCGGTGAAAAGGGCCGTAGTTTGTGTTCGGGGGCCTGTGTCTGGGAGTGGCCGGCTGGCTCCTGAAATTCCACGATACGCAGGATGGTTCCCAGGTGAAAGGTGGCACCAGTGCCAAGTCGGGCTGGTTTCATAGAGGCAAGTGGCTCCTGAAATCTGCCAGCCAGAAGCGGGGTGGCTGGGTTTTGTTTTCCAGGGAAAAGGGTCGTGGTTTTTGTTCGGGGGTCTGTGTCTGGGAGTGGCCGGCTGGCTCCTGAAACTCCACGCCGCGCAGGATGGTTCCCAGACGAATGGGGGCACCAGTGCCAAGTCGGGCTGGTTTGATAGAGGCAAGTGGCTCCTGCAATCTGCCAGCCAGAAGCGGGGCGGGTGAGTTTTTTTTGCCAGGGAAAAGGGCTGTGGTTTGTGTTCGTGGGCCTGTGGCTGGGAGTGGCAGGCTGGCCCCTGAAAATCCACGACACGCAGGATGGTTCCCAGATGAAAGGTGGCACCAGTGCCGAGTCGGGCTGGTTTGATAGAGCCAAGTGGCTCCTGCAATCTGCCAGCCAGAAGATGGGCATGTCAGTTTTACTTCCAGGGAAAAGGGCTGTAAATTTTTTTTCGGGGCCTGTGGCTCGGAGTGGCCGGCTGGCTCCTGAAAATCCACGATACGCAGGATGGTTCCCAGATGAAAGGTGGCACCAGTGCCGAGTCGGGCTGGTTTGATAGAGGCAAGTGGCTCCTGCAATCTGCCAGCCAGAAGCGGGGTGGGTGAGTTTTGTTTCCCAGGGAAAAAGGGCGGTGTTTTGTGTTCGGGGCCTGTGGCTGGGAGTGGCCGGCTGGCTCCTGAAAATCCACGCCAGGCAGGATGGTTCCCAGACCCAAGGGCGCACCAGTGCGGAGTCGGGCTGGTTTGATAGCACAAAGTGGCTCCTGCAATCTACCATCCAGAAGCGGGGGAGGTGATTATTTTTTTCCCCGGGTAAAGGGCCGTGGTATGTGTTTGGGGACC